>NW_027551558.1:2967335-2980215 GCF_008692635.1 Crocuta crocuta
CAAAGAGCTGCTATACAAGGGAGACCAAAAATACTGTCTCTAGGGGTTTTGATTCAAGCAAGAATAGACTGAACCACAGAGTTTGCCTTAGGTTTCCCTCTCAGGCCCCCGTCCATTTCAATGAAAATGAAGTTGGGTACATGGAGATGCCAGAAGCTCAGTGGGTCTTACTCAATGTAGAAGTTAAAAAGAATGAGTAGCCTCACTGGAGAAAGAAGGTCAAGGAGAGAGAAGTGAGTCAGGGTATTAAAGGTTAGAGGGCATAGACCTTGACAGGCAGAGTAACTTTCAGTTCTGAAGTGGTCAGATCACAGGAGGGTGGCTTCAAATAAGATCTTAGCTTCTCACATCTCCACCTTGACATATGTCTGAGTGGCAGCATTGGGCTCTCATGAGTGTCAAGGGTACATTAATAGGTTACATTAATACACCAGCTTTGCCCAGGTGACAATGGAAAGTGCCTTGACCTAATTTTATGTGAACAAGACTACTACTTTTCTATCCATTAATTAAAACCAATCAACCCAAATACCACTCACACTTGCCCATGTAGGGCATGGGACACACTGGGTGTCTAGTTCCTGCAAATAAGTTGACCTGTGGCATCCCGAGTTACCCTCCCAGAATCATTTGCCATGCCATTTAACTTACTGCCTTCCATGAGACCTAATGTAGGGGAGGATATAACTGAAGGCAGGCTTATTAGTCATACATAGTATGTTTGGGATGGTATCAAACACTGTGTTTTCCCTTTAAGGGACTGGAAAAATGGCCTGCGATGGAGTAGCTTCCCAGATACGCTATGGCTCCTGAATGTCACCCAAGGTGACAGTCCTCTCAGGGAATTGTCTGGAATGTTCAACTCTGGCATGCTCCAGTTCTGTTAGGAGGTATTTCCTATTCTTCCTGAGGATTTATATGCTAGCACAATGCAGTTATCTTTGCCTATTTCCAAACCCCTATAGTCAGAATTAGACATCCATCCCAGAACCAGGAAGAACATTGCCAAAAAGGAGTGTGTGTAAGCATGACAGATACCACAGCGTCCGGAGCAGACCATACCCAACAGCCAGCTCCACCTCTGAAGCTTTCAGACACTATACTCTGAGAGTTCCCACTGGGAATCATCATGAATACTGTCCCTGGTTGAGATTCTCTGCTGGTTAGTCATTCGGAGATGACTATAGGTTCTCCAGCCGTTGACACATGGTGAATTCAGATCAGCGACCATTAGACTTGACACCAGTTTTTACCTCTGGGACTAGTGGCCAGAAACCAAATTCTGGTGAGACTAGTGGATTATTTTACAGTGAGAAGCAGCCCTTTCCCCCCGAGAGTTCAAACTCACTGGAGAGGCAGAGCCATAGAGGCTGGCGGGGCTGTTCCCCAAACTCCGGGTGTAGTCCGGCAAATGCATAAAGGGCTTCAGTCTCTGGAGCTATTCGATTTGGCATTTGACACACGTTCTAAATTTCCTAAACTAATAAACAAATATTTTTCAGCCTATTTATATTTTGCACCCAAACATGAAACACATTGCTGGCAAAGAATATGAAAAATAATTTTGAAGACCCTCCTCGGCTGTACCCCAGTAAATGGAAATCTTTGTAGTAGTTTGTTCAGCTTGATCAGGCTCTCCAGACTGTGGCCAGCCTTGGTGTATACCTTGGATAAGCTCTCCTGAGGGAGGCCCACCTGAGTGGCCTCCAAGGCGAGACCAAGGCTCCACCTTAACTCTGGGGTGCAAAGTACCCTGCTCCATACAAAATTGCCCATAGCTGGTCAGTGTTGACTAACAACAAAGTGTGTTTCATATAGTTCCATCTTTCAAAGCAAGACCTTCCTACTGTGTTTATAGCTTCATAAGGTTCTTGTGTAATTTCCAATTTATATATACTATTTACAAATAAATATGATTCATTAAACTTATTCTCCTACCTTATTTTTTAAATGTTTAAAATTATTTCAGAGAGAGAGATAGAACAGGGAAGGAACAGAAAAAAACAGACACACAGAATCTGAAGTAGGCTTCAGGCTCTGAGCTGCCAGCACAGAGCCCAACTCGGAGCTTGAACCCACAGACCTAGAGATCGTGACCTGAGCTGAAGTTCAGAGCTTACTTGACTGAGCCACCCAGGCGCCCCACTTATTTTCTTAGTTTAAAAATTGTACATCATCTAGGAATCTGAGACCAGAAATGATTGATACTATAGGTTCTAGCCTTAGACAGACCTGGTTCTGAAAGTCTCAGATGAGCTATTGGACCCTGGGTGACTTATGAGACTTAGCCTTAAGTTGTCTCATCTGCAAAATAGCAGAAACCACAGCAATGGCTGTGAGAAGTCAATGAGAGAGCTGCGTGAAGCTCTCCACACAGTGACTGGCTCCTAGGAGCCACACGATAAATGTTTGCTTCTGTTGTCAGTATTTTCTTCCCATCTTGCCTACTCTTGTCTTTTTATCCATCTTTTCTCTGTTATCAATACAGCTCCATTAATAATAAACACAATTTAACAAAGTAAATGCCACCAGACTGGATGCCAATGCATATACATATACCTTTACAGCTGTGATCATGGCATATGCTGTTCCATATTGTGCTTTATAAATAATTAAGTATGGCAGATTCCTAGATAAGGTATATGTAATATCCATTTAGGTCAAAAGATAGCAAACTATGGCTTGTGAACCAAATCCAGCCCTCTGCCTGTTTTTGGAAATAAACCTTTATTCAGCCATAGCTTTTAGGGATGGAATTGCATCCCCCCAACATTCATATGTGGAACCTTTAACCAAGTCTCAGTTGTATACTTGGTCATCTATCAATTCTTAATGTAGACTGTTAGTATCCCGTATCTGACATTTTCACTGCTGGTAAGGTCCAGTAGCACCATCTGTGATTTTACATTATTCTTTTTCTCTAGAAATGTCTTAATTGATAGACAGGTTTTCTTGCATTTCTTTTCCAAACTGGTCTGGAAGGTGGCTGGAGAAATCCACTCATTCAACAGCCATTTATTAAGCGTTGATTATATGCCAGGCATTCTAGGAGCTGTTTTATTTATTCAGAACAAATAAAACAGACACTTGGAGGAAACAGACAAAACAAGATAACCCAATAAATTGTATGAAAAATATGATGGTGATATGACCAATGAAAAAAGCAGGAAGGGGGGAATCAAGGGTGCTGAGACAGAGAGAGGTAGTATTTTGTAATGTAACACAGGGCGGGAAAGAAGCCCTTGCTGAATGGACCTAAGGAGTGATAGGATGAACCATAAAGATACTTTGGGGAAGATGATTCTAGGCAGAGAAGACAGTACTAAGTACCAAGTAGGAATAAAGACATCCCTGGAATGTTTGAGAAAGAATTTGGAGGCCAGAGTGACTGAAAGAGAAGAATAAATGGGAAAGGGAGAAGCAAGCATGGTCAGACTAGGAATTAGGTGCCACACTTAAGTCTCACTAAGGACCTTGAATGGAGGATGACAGGAAATAATTGGAGGTGTTAAGTAAATGAGTGGCATAGCTGACAATGTTGTACAGAGTCAACTGGGTCACTGTGGGAAAGGGCAGGAGTTGGAAGGACAGTCAGGAAACTACTACAGTCATCCCAGAGAAAGGTGCTGATGGCAAGAATGAGTGCCGTTGGCAGTGGCAGTGGGCAAAACTGGTCGGATTCTGGATGTAGTGTGAAAGCAGAGCCTAAGGGACTGACAGATAATCCAGTTATGAGGCTAAAAGAAAGAAGAGGCCATTTTGTTTGTTTGTTTGTTTTGTTTTAAAGGTGGAAAGATGGTTTTGTCACTGATGGAGGACAACGTTGAGGGAAATAAAATGGAGTTCTGCTTGGAACATATTAAGTCTGGCAGGTGTCTTAGAAATGCAAGTAGGAGGGGGGTTGGTGCCTGGGTGACTCAGTGGGCTGAACATCTGACCTAATTTTGGCTCAACCCTGATCCCAGAGTTGTGAGCTCGAGCCCCGCGTTGGCCTCCTCATGGACAGTGTGGAGCCTGCTTGAGATTCTCACTCTCTCTCTGTCTCTCTCTCTCTCTCTCTCTCAAAATAAATAAAAATGGGGGGAAAAAAGCACAAAGAAATGCAAATGGGAAAGTCAACCAGACTGTGGGATATATGTATTTGGAGTTTAGTGGAGAGGTCTGTGGGAAGGAAGAGAGCCTCACTTTTTTTTTAATTTTTAAAGTTTTTTTTAATTTTTATTTCTGAGAGAAAGAGACAGAGAGAGAGATAGAGAGAGCAAGCAAGTGAGCAGGGGAGGGTCAGAGAGAGAGGAAGACACAGAATCCAAAGCAGTCCCCAGGCTCTGAGCCAGCTGTCAGCACAGAGCCTGACATGGGGATCAAACCCACAAACCGTGAGATCATGACCTGAGCTGAAGTTGGACACTCAACCTACTGAACCACTCAGACACCCCAAGACACCCTCACTTTTAAAGGTTAGAGAAATGATGAGGAATCAGAAAAGAAAGTTCAGAAGAAGCAGTCAGCAAGATGGGAGCAAAGCAAGGAGATCTGGGCCCTAAAAGACAAGGAAAGATAGTATTTTAAGGCAGGGCAAATAATTGCCCTAGATTCTGCTAGCAGGTCTAGTTTGATGGGGACTGAGAAATAACAATTGAATTAATAAAATTTTTATTTAAATATAGTTGATACACAATCTTGTGTTAGATTCAGGTGTACAACATAATGATTCAACTTCTAAACATGTTACCCTGTGCCCACCACATGTGTAGCTAACGCGTGTCACTACACAACACTATTATAGTGTCATTGACTATTATCCTTGTGCTGTGCCTTTTATTCCTGTGACTTATTCCTTCCATACCTGGATGCCTGGACCTCCCACTCCCTTTCACCCATTGTATCCATCCCTCCACCTCCTTCCTTCTGGCCGTCACCAGTTTGTCCTCTGTATTTACCCATCTGTTTCTGCTTTTTGTTTTGTTTTTTAGCTTCCATTTATGAGTGAAATCCTATGGTATAACAATTGAAGTTTTTAGTGTAGAGGTCACTACTGGTCTTGACGAAAGCACTTGTGTGGGTACTGAGGCAAACTCCTAACTGGAACATTTTCAAGAGAAAACGGGAAGAGAGACACTAGAGATGAGTCTTTTCAGGAATTTGCTTCAAAGAGATAAGGATCAACTGGCAGAATGATTAATCCACAGTCAGCCAGACATTGTTATGCAATATCTGGACATTATTAGGGCAGAGACAAAACCGTGTTCAACAAAGCCCATGTCCTTTCACTGCTAGGCTCACATCTAGATGACTCCTCTCTAGGAATGACTGGATTTCAGTCCATGGAACATGGGTGGAAATGCTATGTTCCATTGTCAGGCCTCCACTCTATAAACACTTCTTACCCCATCATGCAGCTCTTTTTCTGTCCTTCACTATGACTGGCTACATTGGCTCTGGGGACGAGTCAGAAAATTGAGGGATGCTGGAGTCATGAGTGTCTGTATTGAGCAGAGCTCTGCTATGACCTACTTTGGATTGTATGATGCTAAACATATGATATTGGGGTTATTGGTTTGCCATGACAACCAACGCTGAATTTAACCTTCTCAGTGGAAGGACTCTAGCAAAGATGGCTGTTACCTAATTCATTTAATATTTTGGTGAGATTTCAACATTGCTGTAATATGCCTAAAATTTACCTCCATTGACTAATGAGCCACAGCAAGAGATGTAGAGATAAATATCTCCATAGTTTTTGAGATCTTCTTGAATTTTGAAAGTTTGTGGCTTATGTGGTTGATGGGATGAATTTCCTGGTGGAAACCATCTGAAGGGTCCCTCATTGTTCACTGACTGAGGTCTGTATCTTTTGGAATGGCATTCAAGGCCTCCTACAACCTGTGCCTAGAGATTTCATTTACTATTTTGAATCAAAATGTGGTTGCCTTCTCCCACCCCCACTACCCAACAACACTTTAAAGTCCAGAGTAGAATCACAAAGTAATGAGCATTTTTCTGAGATCAAGTTATAAACTATGGATCCAGCAGTCAAAAGAAGTAACTTTTATTCCTCTTCTAACTCTCCATAAACCTTTGTTAAGATTTTCATAGATTTAAATTACTATAATAACCCAATGCTTCAGGTAGTCTGGTTTTGAAAGAAAGCATTTTACATAATACACATCAATTACTTGAAAAGATGGTTCTGTGTGAAGATCAGAGACAATCTGTAACTTTCAAATGCAGATTTTATAATGTCCATCTCAATCTTGGAGAAGCAATGGTGTAGAATTTCAGCAAGAAGAAGACTGTGGAATAATAGGCATCATTTTTTAAGGATGAACTTTATAGCTGGCTTCATGCTTCTCCTTTAACAAACACTATATATATTTAATCTAAGATGCTGTCAATGGAAATGTGCAACTTGTTTTTTTCTGGGGACAAAAGAGACATTATTACGTTAAATGAAAACCTCCATGGCAATTACAGAAGGCTTCAGATTTTAAATCATTATAAGCACCTACAAAAAAACGTGTTTCTCAGACTTGAGGAAATAGATTATTATCTCAAGGCTACACAGTACGCTATGATCCTGAGGTGTAAAAGCAACCTGGCCAGGATCATATACTTTGAAAGGGGCAGATTTGCCATTCACATGCAGGATTGAGGGACCTTCTGGATCGCTCTTTTCACGTTACCATGTTGTCTCTGTCCCTGCTTTTGCTCTTGTATTCTAGACCATGACTGACTAATTTCAGTGCAACAATGCACCCAAATATAGTTAAGTCTAGTGAGTGAATGTGTTTTAAAAAGTGAAAAAAATGCATTTTACTCCATTGAAAATTTTCTAAATCTTTTCACCCGATTCATACATTTAGTGATTTTGAACCAAGCATTTAAAGCTTGGTTGAGTCTGAAGATAATGTTAACACTTTGTCAAGCATTTGAATTGCTTCCAGCATATTGTAGTATAATCCTCTGTCCACAAACATCCCTTCATTATTGCCTAATTACATGCAAATTTCATAAAATGAATGAGTTTTAAGGACTTGTCAATCTGTCATCCTAGGAACCACTGAAACATTTTGACTGCTAGATAAATAATCAGCAATAATCACACTATGCAAATTTGATATTTTCTGTACAATTATCTGAAACCATAAATAACTGGACACAAAGACATTTGGCATTCTCTCTGTGAGACTTGACCTATGGGGCTTTTTTCCCTTTTTCCTCTTCTAACAAATGTGCTAGTGGGAAATTTGCTTTTTTTTTTTTTTTCTAATTCCAACTGTGCAAATGTACCCAGTGGAAAAATTATGAGTACATAAATGCAAAGAGAATTTTGTTTATTTTTATCTGGAGTGTGTTTCCCCTTGGCAAACATTTTTTTTGTTTCCATTTTAATTTTTGCTTTTTGTAATTGTCACCTTCTCTCTCTTGGAGTGGTTATGTTTTCTCACTAGCGCAGAAAATATAGGTGGGGAGCATTCGGTGTAGGTTTATTTGTTTACTTTAACTGTATTTCCTCTATATTCTGCATCTTATTTAATTCTTCCTCTATAATTCATTTCTAGACTATCTAATACACACCAGGCACTTGGGAACATCCAATATCGAAAGGCTAATTATCATTCTGTAGCCAACCTCAGAAACATATCAACAGTCCATTCCAGTGAATTCGCCAGTTGTGCAACTGAATTTTCTTTTCCCCTCTGTGGTCGATGCTTGTGTTACTGTAAGAATAGGAGGAGTCTCCTGCCCTCTGTACTTTTTCCTAAAATCAAGCTGATGAGTTCTAATGACTCACAATAAAGCTCCATAATAATACATTTGTTACAAATAGCCTGAAATTGAAACAGCATTGTAGGAGTGGAAAGCCACATTCACCTTTGCTCTGTGAATATCTTTAAAGCCTTACAGCTCTGACATTCCACAAGTTTTTTCTGAGTTTAAAGTCTTATTAGAGCCATTACAATTATTTAATAAAAGCTTTGATTGATTAGTTGGTTGGTTGATTGATTGATTGATTGTAGACAGAGAGACTTGTTGGTTATCATCTGGCCATAAGTCACCAGCTCTGAGTAGAAATCTTGCCTCTATGGTTTGTTAATGGCTGGGCTCATTAATGGAAATAAATCCAGCATGCCACTTTTTTCTTTTTTTTTTTTAAACCACTGAAGAATCATCTGAGATGAATGTACGGTATTAATTTTTTTTTTAATTTTAAGATATATAGGCAAATAAAGTACTTTGGTTGATTTCACTTAGAAGGATAATGAAAGAGTGCCATTCAGAAAGTCAGAATTTAAAAATGATTAATAAAGTGCTTTGCACCACATCCACTCATTTTCTTCTGTAAGTAAGGCCATCAATCAATAGAGAGCCAGCCTGACTCATTGATACTATTATTATTTCAAGCCTCTGCGAAACGGGAAAGCATATATTGTGTTTTGCTGCCTCTGAAAAGCAGAAGGTTAACTAAGTAGGTTTTTATTATGCCAAAGGCAGAAGACCAGGGAGGAAGAGATAGCCAGGTTTCTGGTCACACTAAGCTCAAATCAACCACAAGCCGGCAACTCAGGCAGAAAGAAAAAAAAATGAAGTTCTCTTGCAGTTCGGCTGACAAGTTCAAAGCTAGCTCATGGAGGTCTGTCCACTTCCTCTAGGGCTTCTCCTGGAAGTACTGTCCCACATGCTCATTTTCAGGATTCCAGCAGCAGTACCCAGTGCATGCAGACTGTAATGTGCATTGCAAATTGCTTCCAGACCTGAAACAGCAACATTCTCAACTGATAAAGGAAGATGAAATATGTTTCATCAAAGCCATCTTTAAAAAAAATATAAAACCATATGGGTGAGGGAGAGAAATGAATGCTCAGAGGTTACAGCCCGTTGATGTTACTTAATCCTAGAAGGATGGCCCTCAGGACCCCCTGCAAATGCGTTTATTTATTAGTGTATGTTCCCAGTGAGATGCAAGTGCGATGTGCACCTTGTAATATTTTCCATGCAGTTATGTATTTGAAAAGATTAAGATATTGGTACAATGGTTTTATTGTTTCTTTATACAATGCATATTTTGTTAGGCAAATTACAAGGTGTATTCCACATACACCCTTAAGTGATAGCATTAAATAGCATTAAAATATAATGCTTCTGGTTAACATTAGAATTGAGAGTATGTACTTTTCTAAGCCTGTCAAGGTTATCCATTAGGGGGTATAAATTGTCCACAGATGTTTTATCATGCAGACCTCTGCCTGTAGGTTTGTTATTATTTGGGGCTGATGCTCTCTAAATGTAATGTGTGGATTTCTGGTTGAGGCGTCAGTTATAACATAGGTGTGTCGTGTGTGTGTGTGTGTGTGTGTGTGTGTGTATGTGTGTGACGTACTTCCTTGTATTCTAGATATGAATAAAACCCTAAACAATCTGGAATCAGACATTTTCAAAAGGCCAATCATGTCTGCAAATTGGCACATATCTAGATCTTAGTTTTACAAAACAGTCATGCCCCGGCTTTGGTCTTTCGCATCATAGGCTAAGCCTTTGATGTTCGTGGTTTTAATTGCAGGTCGTGTTCTGGAATGTGCTAACATTTTTAGAGAACGTCAACAAGCAAATTTATGGTATATTTAAGAAAAGGTTTCAAATAACTTGGAAAAGTAATCATTTATTTTAGCTTAAGCTATTTATGCTATTTAAAGCACACTCTTATTCCTCAAGAGATAATAAAAGAATACGAATCATGTTATTTTTGAAATCATGTTATTGTATTTTTCCCGATCCTATTCTTGAGTCCATACTATGGAATTCCTGAAGTGACTTCTACCATTTGAGCCCCTGGGAAATAACTGCTTACCCAGAACATTCTTTCTGATTTTCTGCATGTTTTGCTCAGTTTAATTGATAAGCTGATGAGAAAAGCAGTTTTAGGGTGTGGCCTTGGACCTGAGCTCTCTGTGTGCTCTTCTCTTTACAACAGAGTTGGAGCTTGTCAAACTCCTCATTGAAATCCCCTCTTTGAGAGCTAAGATGCTTGCAAAACACTCAACTGAAGATTCCAGCTTACTGGCCTATCAGTTTTGGGAGTTGTCATTATAGCACCATCATTATTATTGATGTGATTTGAAGTAAAAAAAGAAAATTACCTTTTCATGACATGGATAAGGTGAAAAAAGATAAATATTTCTCCTTACATGTATTTATAACACAATTTTAGTTTGAACATATAATTTTTTTTTGATGAATTACATTTAGTTTATTTGAAAGTGTTGGAGTCATGATCTATTTTTTTTAAAATTTTAATGTTTATTTTTGAGAGAGAGACACAGAGCATGAGTGGAGGAGGGGCAGAAAGGGAGGGAGACACAGAATCCGAAGAAGACTCCAGGCTCTGAGCGATCAGCACAGAGCCTGACGGGGGGCTCAAGCTCAGGAACAGGAGATCATGACCAGTGTGGAAGCTGAATGCTTAACTGACTGAGCCACCCAGGTGCCCTTGATCTCTTTTTTAAATTTTCTTCCGAAAGATGGAAATAAATATGCCACTTATTTTAAAAGGTGCCATTAACAATAGTTATAATTTTTCTTTACCAAAAATCAAAGGAAGTCCTTTTTTCCCCATGAAATAGAACACACAACCAGAAAAATGCAAAAAAGATATGTAACGATGATTATAAAGCAAACACCATGTAGCTACCAGCAAACTCAAGTATCATTGTTACTATTTCAGAAGCTCTCTTGGCATCCCTCTCCAGTCTCCTTTCCAAAGACTACTTTGATTTTGTGACAATTATCTCCTTGCTGTTCTTAATAAGTTTCTGTGTCTTTTGCATATTGTTGCATTAAATGATATAACTTGGTTTGCTGATCCATTAAAAAAAAAAAAAACCCATTCCAGGGGTCCTTTGATTCAGCAAGAACCAGAAATCACTCCTGGCCACCTCTCCATTGTGTCAGACACGGAGGCAGACTTGCTTTAATATCTTTCCCTGCCACCTGGTTGCTGCACAATCGTACCTTATTTCACCACCCCCTGGTACCTTCAATGAAGAGAATGATACCTGATACAGGGTGTTATGACTATCAAATTTGAAAGCATGAGAAAGGAACTTCAGGAAACCAACAGTCTTGATCACGATGGGCACAGTCCCTGGTAACAGTATTTAAGGTCACTGGCCAGATGAGCACAAGTCCAGGGACAAATGGCCAAGAGAGTTGACATCTGGAGTGAATAAAAAAATAAAGTGAACTTAGATGCTGTTGGATTCCAATATCTGAAAATCTCTCAGAAGGTCTGCCTGATGTTGTTTTATTTTTTTAACTTACAGTTAATTTTTAAAAATTTTAATTCTAGTATAGTTCAAATACAGTGTTATATACAACAACCATATAGTGATTCAACAATTCTATACATTGCTCAGTGCTCATTGTGATAAGTGAACCATCTTGATGTTCTTTTAGAAAGAACCAGAAGCAGCAGTTCACATTTTCTTGGCAGCTGAGTGTAGATCAGTGCAAGATTTCAAATTTCTGAGAGATTACAAACATGAGTGATGAGAACATGAGTTTTGAAGTCCGGTGGACTTGGATTTAGATCTTGTTTCTAGCCCTTGATGGCTGCCTACATCTGGGTAGGTCTTGAGCAGGTATAGGTTTAAGTGTAAGTACCTAATGTGCTAATTAGAGATATGTCTAGCCGTACAAATTGCAGGTTGAATTAGATAGTACATGCAAAGCATTTCGGACAGTCTCTGACATGGAATTCACATTGAGTGAGTGAGTTCCCCAGGCTGCAAAGGACTTAGGAGGAGCAGATATGACAGCTAGTTAAGGATGCTTCTTTAGCAGAAGCCACATCTGTCTTGTTCACTGTTGTATCCCCATTCCTGGCACCTAGCGGTTTCGCACTTAATAATTTTATAACACATGAACCAGTGGAGAGATGTCTGGACTGAACTGAGCTTAAAATGGATAAGCTTCATATGATTCTTTACTTGTTTAGAAACCTTTAATTCTTGAATTAGCTGGGCCTGACTGGGAATGTGGAAAACAAATCCAAAAGGAGGGGCTTCATCAGCTAGAAGTGCCATCACTTAGTAAAACACAGCTGCAAAACTTCACTACCTTCAGACTTCGGAGTACTTGGTGTTCTCAATGTGTGCTATAGGAGAGTGGCAGACTAATTAAATCAGAAACTCTCAGGGACGGACTCAGGCATCCATGGCTTTACAGCCACCCCAGGGGATTCCAATGTGCATCCAAAGTTGCCGACCAGGACCTTAGGATTTACTATATGCTGGGCTCTGCTCCGGGTATTGAGTTAAAAACCACAGGGCCACATGGGTTAGTCGGTTAAGCTCTGACTTCAGCTCAAGTCATGATCTCATAGTTCGTGGGTTCCAGTCCCAAGTCGGGCTCTGTGCTGGAGCTCAGAGCCTGGAGCCTGCTTCAGATTCTGTGTCTCCCTCTCTCTGCCCCTCCCCTGCTTGCATTCTATTCTTCTCTCTCTCTCTCTTTCTCAAAAATAAATAAACATTAAAACAATATTTCTATAAAACCACAAAGCTCCTTGCTTAGAGGACCGTCAGTTCCCCCAAATGTTCCATGCCTGGAGGGGACTTGTGGGGATGAGCACTGGGTGTTATATGGAAACCAACTTAACAATAAACTTTAAAAAAAAAAGTTCCATGCCTGGGTACCTGCTACCAATGTTGTCTTTTACTACTTACCCAAGGTCAGCCCTGTGGGGTGATTTCCTTGATGGCTCCAGAAATTCGGAGGCATGAAGTGGATGTTCACAGTGGTGGGTGGGGGTGGACATGACTCAAATACAGCTTCAAATAGATTTGTTAAACAAATACAAGTATTTTAATGGATTATGACCTGA
>NW_027551558.1:2981068-3016053 GCF_008692635.1 Crocuta crocuta
TTGGAACATCCCCTTGTTCTCAGAACCTTTCCTCCAAAAATCATGTCATGGCTAAGTTTCAGCATGAACCTCTACTTGTCATTTCAGGTACTTTTGGTCATTTAGACAGCGGCCGTTTCAAATTAAGTGAGTTTCATTTAAAAACCATTGTGATATTTCATTTGCAATAAGACTCAAACGACATGGGAAATGAGAGAAAGCTTTAGGAATTGTAAAGATTTACGGAAGTGTGAGTCATTGCTTTTGCTATTATTTAGCTGTGAAAATAGCCTGGCAAAGACTGGACTGTGGATGTTTAGAAGGCTTAGCGGAGCAATGGTGGGAAGTTTGAAGTCTGTAGGTCCAGGTGCTTTGGAGAAGGTCTGGGTCTCCAGGAGGAGCTGACAGTACAGACTGAGGGAAGGAGGAGAGGCTTGAGAGGAGTGATAATGCAACAAAGCCAGCCATGATGCTACATCTGATTGTTCTTAAACTGAGGTGCCTCGATGGCTCGGTAGGTTAAGCGTCAGACTGCAGCTCAGGTCATGTCCTCAGGGTTTGTCTTTTTGAGCCCTGCATTGGGCTCACTGCTGTCAGCGCGGACGTGAAACTGCTTCAGATCTTCTGTTCCCCTCTCTTTCTGCCCCTATCCCCCCTCAGAAAATAAATAAACATTTAATTGTTCTTATTCTGGTTTCCACTGGACTAGTAGATATCTCTGAAAAAGGGAGTTCCTTTTCACATGATTGAGGACACAAAGCTCCTCCTTGGATTTATCCCCAGTGCAAATCCTCCCTTAGGACAGACTCCTTATTACTGGGGAGGTAGTTCCTAGATTCAACTACCTTTGCACCCTTGTCTCCCATGAATAACTCTCTGTCATATGTGAATTTTACCAAAAAATGTAGATCCTAGGCTCTGTCTTGGGTCTACTGAATAAAAATTGCATATTAGCGGAGACAAGCAGTCTGCATTTTAATGAGAGCTCCAGATATATCTGACGCACAGAAATGCCTGAGAAGCACTGGCTTATGAGGATAATATTCTTTGAGGAATATACAATTATATTTATTTTTATAAGTAATAAACATACATGATAGTTAGATTTAAAATGTCTTCAGTGAAATATGGTACCTTTTAATCACATATGCTACAATTATTATTTCTGCCCTGGGACAGCTATTGTTACCACTTCCTGGTAACGTTTCATCCTGTCTTATGATTACGACTTCAACTATCAATTCATTTACACTTGCCAGACATTCCTTTGCACATCTTCATATTTTTGAGCATTCAGAGTCATTTTTTAGGGAGCATCCTGTACACAGTATGTAACTGGATTTTCCTCTGAAAACCAATGAAAGGTTTTTTTTGTTTTAAGTTTTGTAGGCTGATGTCGCCCACTTACCTATATTTACTTCTCAGGTAGATTTGTCTATAGCATACTTTATTCTATGATTTCTATTTTTAATGTTTTATGATTTTATTTATCAGGTAGATTTGCCTATGGCATATTTTATTCCATGATTTCTATTTCTGTTTTTAATTAATTAATCAAGCTATTTATTTCTTTCGTATTACTTAAAAATTTTTAATTTCAGTATAGTTAACATCTAGTGTTGTATTAGTTTCAGGTGTGCAATATAGTGATTCANTTGTACACAGTATGTAACTGGATTTTCCTCTGAAAACCAATGAGAGGTTTTTTTTTGTTTTAAGTTTTGTAGGCTGATGTCGCCCACTTACCTATATTTACTTCTCAGGTAGATTTGTCTATAGCATACTTTATTCTATGATTTCTATTTTTAATGTTTTATGATTTTATTTATCAGGTAGATTTGCCTATGGCATATTTTATTCCATGATTTCTATTTCTGTTTTTAATTAATTAATCAAGCTATTTATTTCTTTCGTATTACTTAAAAATTTTTAATTTCAGTATAGTTAACATCTAGTGTTGTATTAGTTTCAGGTGTGCAATATAGTGATTCAACACTTCCATACATCACCCAGTGCTCATCACAACAAGTACATTCCCTAATCCTCATAATCTATTTTACCCATCCCTCCAGCCACCTCCTCTCTTGCAATCATCAGTTTGTCCTCTATAGTTAAGAGTCTCTTTCTCTATTTGTCTCTTTTTTGTTGTTCATTTGTTTGGTTTCTTAAATTCCACTTATGAGTGAAATCATATGGTCCTTGTCTCTCTCTGACTGACTTATTTCTCTTAGCATTAGACTCTCTAGCTCCATCCACGTCATTGTGAATGGCAAAAGGTTTCCTCTTTTTTCATGGTCGAGTAGCATTCCATTGCATTTATATACCACATCTTCTTTATCCATTCATCTACTTATGGACACTTAGGCCGCTTACATAATTTGACTATTGTAAATAATACCACAATAAACATAGGGGTTCACAGTAAATACCCAGTAGTGAAATTACAGAGTCACATGGTATTTCTATTTTTAATTTTCGAGGAAACTCCATACTGTTTTCCATAGTAACTGTACCAGTTTGCATTCCTACCAACAGTGCATGAAGATTCCTTTTTCTCCACATCCTTGCCAATACTTACTGTTTCTTGTGCTTTTGATTTTGCCCATTCTGACAGGTGTGAAGTGACATCTATGACTTTGATTTGCATCTCCTTGATGCTGAGTGATGTTCAGAATGTTTTTGTGTGTCTGTTGACCATCTGGATGTCTTCTTTGGGGAAATCTCTGTTCATGTTGTCTGCTCAGGTTTTCTTTTTGATTATTTATTTTTGGTATTGAGATGTATAAGTTCTTTATATATTTTGGATACTAACCCTTTATCAGATATATCATTTGCAAATATCTTTTCCTGTTCAGTAGGTTGTCTTTAAGGTTTTGGTTTTTTTTTTTTTTGATGGTTTCCTTTACTGTGCAGAAGCTTTTTATTTTGATGGAGTCTGAACAGTTTATTTTTGCTTTTGTTTCCCTTGCCTCAGAAGACATATTTAAAAAATAATGTTGCTATGGTTGGTCTCAAAGAAATTACCACTTGTGCTCTCTTCTAGGATTTTTATGGTTTCAGGTCTCACATGTTGATCCATTTTGAATTTATTCTTGTGTATGGTGTAAGAAAGTGGCCCAGTTTCATTCTTTTGCATGTATGTGTCCAGTTTTCCCAACACGGTTTGTTGAAGAGTGTTTTAACTTTTAAAACATTTCTTCATAGTGTCCATTTTCTTTGGTTTTATGTTTGCATGGGGTTTCTTTTGAGGATATGAAAGTCTTGCATTTTATATTTTGAAGCAGTGTTGTGATGGTCAATATTTAACAAAGAGCACTCCAGAAAAAAGGAAAAAGATCTGTTTTATCACATTTGCCAATTTCTGCACTGCAAAATTTCTATCATGGCTTCTTTCTGGTTACCTTTAAAACATATTTATATTTATGTTTATATTTATATTTATGTAAATATGTATATTCATATTTTAGATTTATAACAGAGAGTTTCTTCTCTAGACTATTTGTAATGAGTAAAGGCAAAATTAGTTCATTTCTATTTCATCACCCACTCATCAACTCACCACCCACAACTATCTTCTGTCAACTTCTTATGTTAGATCATATTTCATTGTTAAAAATTATATATTTTGGATGTTAGGAAAATAAACATATTCTTGGGTGGGGGATATAGCTCTTAAGTGCTGCTAAGTTGACACCCTAGCAGTCAATGATTGGGTCTTTTCCGATCAGAACCAGAAAATGAAACCCCAGTGGGAATTAACCCATTGGACAACCAACATGATGTGATAAAAAGAGAATGGTCTTTGGGGTCACACATACTTGCATTTGGCCATTTACAAGCTGCTTTCTTCAGGGAAAATTAGTCTGTTTCTTTTATTTATTGATTTCTTGATTTATTTAGCTTTCTTATCTGTGAAATGGGCATAATATTAATCATTCCACAAGGTATTAATGAGATTGCATATATTAAATGTTTAGCACAAGGGCACCTGGGTGGCTTGGTCGGTTAAGTGTCTGTCTTTGGCTCACGTCATCATCTCGTGGTTCTTGGGTTCAGGCCTCTTCTTGGACTCTGTGCTGACAGCTCAGGGTCTGGAGCCTGCTTTGGATTCTGTGCCTCCTTCTCTCTCTGCCCCTCCCCTGCTCATGCTCTGTCTCTGTCTGTCTCTCAAAAATGAATAAACATTAAAAAATGTTTTAAATGTTTAGCACAGGCCTGGCAGATAGTATGCACTAGACATGTAGAAGTCCCTTAACAGTTGTTATGGGATGAGTTGTGTTCCCCCCACATTCTTACATTGAAGTCCTAACCCCCAAAATCTCAGAGTGCAATTGTATTTGGAGACAGAGTCTTTAAAAAAGTAATTGAGGTAAAAAAAAAAGTCATAAGAGTGAGCCCTAATCTAATATGACTGGTATCCTTATAAGAAGAGGAGACTAGGGCACAGATAACCACAGACTATGTAAAGACACAGGGAGAAAATGGCCATCTACAAACCAAGGAGAGAAGCCTCAGAAGAAATTACCCTTGCACACACCTTGGCCTCCAGCTTCCAGTCTCCAGGACTGTGAGAAGAAAAGAAAACCATCCTGTCCCTTAAGCCACCCAGTTTGTGCTACTTTGTTAGGGCAGGCCTGGAAAATGAATACGGTAATTTTGCCACTCCTGAATCATGTGATTTTGTTCTGTTTATTCAGTTGTATTTGTTCAACGTACAACTAATTATGATTTAATGTATTATGTAGGCCTTGTCTTTATTAGACAATGTACGCTCATTTTTAATATTGGAGATATGGCCACACATCTCAGTGAAGAGTACAGCGCAGTCAGGAACCCAGAGAGGGCCCTGCTGATGTGAGTGTATAAATGATCACACATGTCTAACATCTTCGCAAATGTGCGCACTGCACATGAGATGCAGGTCAGAACGTTCGTCTTTGTTCCTGAAGAAAACCCTTGTCTGTACAAACAGAATACACAGTGGAAGGGGGAGCAAATAATACTTCCTTTCCATTGGGTCATAGAAATTAGTGCTACTGACTCTTTCTTTATCTGTTTTTAAGTCACAAATCATCTTAACATTAGTGGCTTAAAAAAGGACAATACTCAGGGTGCCTGGGTGGTTCAGTCGATTAAGCGTCCTGCTTTTGATTTCAGCTCGGGTCCTGATCTGCCGCTTTGTGAGATCAAGCCCCATATTTGGCTCTGAGCCAACAGCACAGAGCCTGCTTGGGCTTTACTCTCTCCCTCTCTCTCTCTGCCCTTCCCCCGCTCATGCTCTGTCTCTCTCTCACATGCTCTCCAAATAAATAAATAAACATGAAGAAAACAACAACAACATTTAATTTGTTAACCAGATCTGACACTTGGGTGGGGCTCACAGGGACTGCCCATCTCTGCTCCCACTGGATTCACAGGCAGCCCCCAGCTGTAGTCACGAGCTATCAGCAGGCTCTCCTGCCCCAGCTGTGTCTACAGTACATATAACCTTCCCACAGAGTTTCTGGGCTTCCTTACCACATGATGGCTGCTTTCAACAGACATATGTCCCAAAGTGGAGAGCTGAGTGGCAGCCTTTCCTAACCTGACCTCTGAAGTCATACCACATCCCTTCTGATGAATTCTATTACTTAAAAAATGAGTCACTAAAATGCAAGAAGAAAGAATCTGACTTCCCCGTTTGAAGGCAGAAGTGTCCAAGATTTGGAAGACATGCTTTAAAATCACCACTATTGACCCCTTCTCCATTGGCAACACGTTTGAAGTGTTTTTTGTTTTTTGTTTTTTTGTCATAGTGACATTAGAATGGTGTCTTCAGCAAAACTTCTTGATCTTCCTGTGAACAAATGATCTGTGCTTATGAAAAGATAAGCTAGGAATTTAGAGGTACGTTGGATCCAATGAGCAAGGTATCTGTTTTCCTTAGAGAAGCAGAAAGTTTTGCGTGGAAATTATATTTGGTGTCATTAGCTTCATACCCTAACCTCTTGACACCCATTTCTTTGTGGCAAGTATTTCACTTGTGTTCTGTAAGGGCAACAAAACATTCCATTTTCCTAGGGCTTTTGATAAGGGAAGGGGGTACCTTTTGATGAGGAAAGAAAACGAGCTTCCTGAGGAGTCAGACTGGTTTTCATAGGTGTCAGTAGGAGAAATACTATGATAATGTTGAAGTTTCACCAAAGCCTCCAGGGCTATATAGGTCACTCTTATTCTTTTATTTTGGCTTCTAACTGCAGAAGCTCAGTTTAGTTGTATGTATTTTTTTATGGGATCAACCAGGTTTAACATTTAGTGAATATTATAATATTTTCAAAGGATATATATATAATTATATATATAAACATTATATATAATGTAAATATATAATTACACATATAAACGTACATGTATATAAATATGCATATAAATACACGTTAAAATTGTTGGGTCAAATAACTTTTTTTAAATGTTTTATTTATTTCTAGGAGAGAGAGAGAGAGAGAGATAGCGTGAGCAGGGGAGGGTCAGAGAGAGAGGGAGTCACAGACTCTGAAACAGGCTCCAGGCTCTGAGCTGGCAGTCAGCACAGAGCCCGACACGGGGCTCGAACCCACGAACCACGAGATCATGACCTAAGCAAAAGTCGGTTGCTTAACCGACTAAGCCACCCAGGCGCCCCCAAATAACTTTTAAAGTAAGATATTTAATTAAGTTCATAAGAAATGGATAAATAAATACGTAAATAAAAGCAGAGCACATGTTCTGGAAAAGAAAAAAACTTCCCTTCACAAATGGAGGCTTCCAGAGGAAACAAAGTTATAGTTAAACTACCATATTTTATTTTTTATGTCTATTTACTTTAGAGAGAGAGACAGAGAGTGGGAAGAGGAATGGCAGAGAGAGAGAGAGAATCTCAAGCAGGCTCCACGCTGTAAGCATACAGCCCAATGCTGGGGCTCAAACTCATGAACTGTGAGATCATGACTGAGTCAAAACCAAGAGTCAGATGTTTAAGTGACTGAGCCACCCAGGTGCTACATAAACTACCATATTTTAAACGAACATGTGATTGCTTGACTTTTTGCTCAGAATGCCAGAATGATCACGTAAACTAGCCTTTGATACTTTTCTGCATCAGTGGACTTTGAATATCTCTGTCATTGGGTGCGGATGGGACAGTGAGTGACTGGTATGCAGAAGCAGTGTTCCTTTCAGACAGAAACAAATTCAAATTCCCCTTTGACCATTTCCCAGCTTCCTGACCTTGGGTAGGTTAACTTGAATCCCTATTTACTTTTCCATAGAAAAGAGATAACATGAAATTCGTAAAATATGAGGATCAAGAGAAACGCGTTTGTACCATCTATCCTGTGGGAAACATCATGCAACCCGTCTCCCTTCCAGAGTTTCAATCTCAACACCTCAGACAGAAGCAGGTTCTCAAAATCTATCTGTTGAATGAATGACTAATTGAATAAATTGTATGCAAATTAAATTCTACTAGTGTTCATAGAAAGGGAACATTTTCAATATTTTACCTGATTGGAAAACATGCTTAATTTTTTTTTAATATATCATGTCCCCAATTGAATCATAGTCTGGGTTCTGCTGATTATCAGGTTGTATTCTAGCAGATGAAGACCTTTATCACTCACCGCATGCAGCAAAGCAACTTCTACTTTTCACAAAACTGGGTTTGTAATTTACTAAGACAATAAGGATGCATAAATCAATACATGCAAAATGGCCACAATCCCAGAAACCCTTTGGCCGTTTCACCTTCCTTCAGAAAGAAATGCCTTCTTAAGTTATTAAAATAAATGGTGTGTGTATGTGTGTGTGCGTGCGCGCGCGCGCGTGTTTCTGTCTTTGTCGAGGAGGCACAGGAGACATGATGAGAATCCGTGTAAAGCCTTCCCTGTTTCAGAGAGGAGAGCTGCTCTCGGCTCACTGCGCTGCAGGGGCGGGGACCAGAGGGATACCATTCTCCCCGCCCCGATTTCACAGTTCAGTTACCCTTGACTGTCCGTGAGGAGGGTCTTCCGGCTACTGGCAAAATCGGCAGTGCTCTCCCACATCTCCTCCCTCAATTAGCAATTGAGTCATATGTTTTTATTTTTCCAAACGTTGCCACAAATTTCAGAAACCGACGAAAGCCCCTAAGTGCATCTTTCAAAAGGGATCCCTGCAAAGGGATCTCAGCCCTGTTTCCCGCACCGGAACCTGGGCATTGTTGCACCTGCAAGGCCAGAGACTGGAGTTATCAATCACGGAAGGCGCTCTTAATTTTATCACAGCTCTGATGGCTGATTAAATGGCACAAATTTGGTCAGTGTAGTCCCTTTGGTACCGCGTCTTCACATCTTTTCAAATGCTTATTAGGTTTTTGACCTTAAAAAATAAAAGGAACCAAACATCTCTTCCAACTTTTCTTTTGGTCCGCCCTCAGCCAGACTCGTGTTAATTACTTCATTTCTTTGACTCTGGCTCTCAAGCTCCCTCATTTTTGCCCTTAGGCATTTACCACAGGACACTGGGTAGCCACTGTGCTTTTGTGGTAGGTTGTTTGTTCATATGCATTTAAGATTAACCGTTTCTTTTTGCAGCAACCATTCTGGGAGGAGAGAGGATCTGGACTTGTGCTGGTGTCGGAGAGATAAAGAAAATCGGCTGGATAATGATGAAGACATTTCAAGGACTTCCCTCAAATGCAGTGGCTTTCTCTCTGGGTCAGTCGCTGTTTCAGATTGCTTAATTACTGCACACTCACGCAGGTCGCCGGGATGAACACATGGAAAGATGTTGGGAGGTCTTTTCTACTGTTTAACTTCATAGAGGAAACGTTGGCCTGGCAGAGAGGTGTGGCTCTGGCTTTTCTTAGAATCCCCCCACATCTTCAGAAGGGTGAACATTTAAAATACACTCTGATTCATTTAAAATGTGCGGTTGGTTGATGATTAATCAAATTTCTTTCCTGTGAAATTTGGCTGAGTTTCTAAGGTGAGGTTTAGATGCGTATTGAAATGAACAGGGTTTAATGTTTGTGGTTTTTAAAAAATTCCTTAAGTTTTTTTTTTTTATTTAATAATTTCTACATCCTACGTGCGGCTCCAACTCATGACCTTGAAATCAAGAGTCGCATGCTCTCCCTGCTAAACCAGCCAGGTGACCCTACCAGTTGGGTCCTTTGGAATATTTCTGTGTTGGACTAGGTACTATTACTGTACAACTAGGTTCCAAGGGCACTATAAAGGGGACAATTTATTGGCAAAGACAAAAATGATTACACGACTTGATTTCTTTCTACAAATTTTTAAAAAAATGTTCATTTACTTATTTTCAGAGGTGGGTAAAGGAAGGGAGAGAGGAGAGAGAATCCTAAGCAGGCTCCATGCTGTCTGTGCAATAGCCTGATGCAGGGCTCGAACCCAGCATATTGGGATCGTGACCTGAGCCAAAACCAAGAATACAGTGCTTAACTAACTGAGCTACCCATGTGTCCCTACACGGTTTGATTTCTTAATCGAAAAGGAAAAAGTCTAAGGACAATGGGAAATTCTGAAAGGGATAAAGGAAAACGAGAACAAGTCTTAAAAACATGGAAACTCTTTGCTTTGAGGGGAGTAAGCTATTTAGACGTGTCTTACCAATGTTTGCTTTTCCTCAGACAAATGAACAAAAGAAACTGAAGTATAGGAAATACACACTTACCCAAAGGCTTTGGGCTCCAGAAAAGCAAAAGAAACAAATACATTCAGTTCAACACCTAGTTTGAAATTCTCTTCCCCAGCTTTCTGGAAAGATTTATATAGAGCCTTCCTATTATAGACTCTCCTTTTCTTTGAGGACAGTTATTTAATCATCTCCCTCCTCCAACAGCCATCTGTTCCCAGGACACATTGTCCCGACACATTTCATCTTTTATATTTTCCATATTTGTACTCACATTTTTCCATTTTCAGGCTTAAATAAATTATGTGTTCCTCCCCAAATCTACAGGCCTTTCTATGAGAAAAAAAACACTGCAGGTATAGAGGAATATCTATAAACTATCATCAGCTACCAGTGATGGTGAGTTTTCCTACTGCCAAATTAAAAGTGAAATAAAGAACAGGTCTATTAAAGGAATGTTGAACTTGACTCTGCCTTAGAGTATTCTGCACATCTCTAATACAGAGTTACATACAGGTCCCTCTGAAATGTGCTTATTTAAGTGCTAATTTAAATTGTGTGTATGAATGTTGTTACTCACCAGGTAGGTTTAATTTTGAGAGTTCAGTTTAAGCTGAATACATGACACTAGAAAGAAGGACAATCTTTAAAATGAGACCATATTTCTAACTTGGGAGACTGTGGGCATGATGATGCCATTCCCTGAGAGAGCAACTATGGGAGGAGAATGTGGTTGGGGGTGGAAGGTAAGCATGGTTGGGGGTAGGAAGTGAGAGTGGTTGAGGGTAGGAGGTGAGCATGACTGTGAATAGGAGGCAAGAGTGGTTGGGGGTGTGGGGTAAGCGTGCTTGGGAGAGGGAGGTGAGTATGTTTGGGAGAGGAGTGAAGAGGAGTTCAACTTGGTGGAGTGAAGCTGGTGTTCTTGTGCAATATCCAGTTGGAAACCATTGGATATGATTCTCAAACTCCAGGAAGTGTCTGGGGCTGGGGTTGTAGATTTGAGAGTTATGAATCTTCAGACAGGAATTGAAACAATGAAGGTGGATAGGATACCTGAGAAACAGGAAGACATGAAAAGAGGGGTAGGAAAATAAAAAGCATAAAGCATGACAGAAGTCAAGATGGTGGAGAACTTCAATCAAGGAACCAATGACAGTGTAAAATGGTGAACTCGTGTCTCACAGGATTAGGATTTGAGTCTCTAGTGATGGCCATTTTACATGAGTGGTAACGGGAGACGTTGGCCTGTTAACTGAGACTTAAACATGAGTAAAGTTTCAGGGAGGTTATAGTATTCCAATTTTTGTGCATAAAGCTGGCCTTTGTATTGTTCCTGGAAAATCAAAGCTATAATAAAGATTGTTATGTTGGTTTAGGAAAGTTTACATAAGCCTCCATTCTAAATGATAGCCAAAGCTCTATTTCTTAAAATCCTAGCGATGTCTAAACATCAAAGAGGTAAAGAATAGAATGGAAGCTAACCGAATCTAATTTAATAAGTCAGTGGTTCTGGGTATACAATAGAATACTTTGTATGACCTCTTTGTTACTTGTATTATAACCTAGTGTCACGTCCTCAGAGAGGGCACTGTTGACCTTCCAACCTAAAGTAGCTCTTAGACATCTCTCTTATATTATTCCTCTGTAAATTTTCTGTAACTACCATTATCTGATTTTCCAAATCCATTCTACTATCTGCTGGTTGTAAAATAAGATCGAAGAGAAGAAGCTATGATTCTCTTCTTCCCTGATATATCCTCAGTGGCCTGAATAACCTCCTTATATAGGAGCATTCCATCTGGGATATCAACAAATATGTGTTACCTGAATAATTGAATGGATAAAGGGTCTTCAACCTGAAGTCTCTAGACTTACAATATGATTTTAAATGAATAATATAACAAATATAGCAAACTGAATACTTAAAATATGCCAGGAATTGTACTAAGTACATATTGAGTACCCCCCTCCCCCAATGGCAATCCGTTGAGATAAGAATTGATTTCCCTAAGGCTTAGAGTAGGTAAATATTTTACCCAACTTGGATTTAAACCCAGGTTTCACTGACTCTATGGCCTCTAATCATTATGCATCTGGCCTCCCTTTTGTGCTGGAATGTTCATACCAGGATTGTGTCACAGCCACAGGTACACCGAGCTGAGGATGGAGACGTGAATGCTTCCACGTCAAAGTATATTGCTCCGTAAGTGCTGTAATGGTGAGTCAACTTCTACTTTTTAGTTAATGTTTGCTTCAAATATGGTACAACCGAATAATTAGGCCTAGAATCATATCATCAAACCCTTCCATGAAGAGCATAATGAAAATATAATAAATATGGCCATATTTATTATGACAATACATATATATGATACATAATCACTGCACTAAAGACTTTATTTATATGAACAAATTTAACCCTCAGTACGACCCTAGGAGGCAAGTATGTTATTATCTCCATCTTACAAACGAGGAAACGAATCTTTATAGAAGTTAAATGACCACTCTAACTCACATAACTAGGAAGAGGTGAACCCGGGAACGAAAACCAGGAAGACTGATGATACCAGAATACCTCAGGTCACTCAGGCCAACTGAATTAAGCATAGAATGGAAAATTTGGTGTCTTTCTACAACCAATTAGACCAGACCAGGTGCAACATGCCTTACTGGCTTAAAGTGCATCTCTATACTTAATTATTGCTTCACACCTGACATCAGAAAAAATAATGGTTATCTCAGAATGTTATACTTCGAAGTCTTTAGAATTTTAAGGAAGTAAGTGGATCAAATCTCTGACATCTGCAAGTTTTATATCTTAGACAAGTTATTCTGCCCTCGATGGGATGCTTTTGAAGATATGATTAATGTAGTTTTCTCAAGAGATGATAAAGGTTTATATCACCTAAGCCAGCTAAAGAACTTCTTGTGATGATAGAAATGTTCTATAAAATATATGGTCACTGAGCACATGAAATGTGGCTTGTGCACCCAAGGAACTAATTTTTAATTAAATTAAATTTTAATTAATTACTTCTAAATTTTAAGTAGCTACATGTGTCTGAGGCTACTGTATTGAAGACTATAGATTTAAACTACTTATGGGCATATAAGATTGTGACTTACTTTACATTGTTAGAAAATATTTTTTTTTTNAGCAACAAGAACGCCCTAAACCCAGTAGAAGAAGAGAGAAAATATTTTTTTTACATTAGGAAAGTGGATGCTAAAGACGTCATTCCACAAAGGAATAGCGGAACAGATAAGCTATAATCCTATAAGCAAGTGTTGAAGCATTCAGTACTTGGAGTAGCAGAATTTTAAGTAAGACTAAGCCTTGTCAATTTTATTGATCTGGTCCTACAGAGACAAAAGCTGTTACTGAGAAAATTGGATCTAATCATCCAAATCTATAAATAACTGACCAATATGTGTAAGTAAAGAAAATACTGGGGCGCCTGGGTGGCTCAGTCATTTAAGTGTCCGACTTCAGCTCAGGTCATGATCTCGTGGTCCATGAGTTCAAACCCCCTGTTGGATTTTGTGCTGACAGCTCAGAGCCTTGAACCTGCTTCAGATTTTGTGTCTCCCTCTTTCTCTGCCCCTCCCCTACTCATGCTCTTTCTCACACACAAAATAATTAAAAAAAGAATAATATTATGTCATATGCACCATGACTAAAAATCACTTATTCACAACAGAAAATATTGTACCAAGCACAGAGGAACATACTTTCTTGGAAATTTATTTCTAGAAAACATCTACTCACCACAATAGCGATGTTTGTAAAAAGATGGTGAGGGATGAGGAACTTCAGAACATGAAAGAGAGGGGTTAGAATTGGAAATCTACCCTTTCAAAGCCAAAGAAAACCCGTGCTATAATCAATGACATTGTTTCTAATGATCAATCTGGGAACGACGATTTCATCAATGGGGGCAGGAAGTGACATTTGCAAGAATCCCTGAAAGTTGCTACAGTATATCATGTCCGTCTGTAGCTTGGTGTTGATTCAAGAAGCTTATTGTTTTATACAGTGCACTGTAATACCTTTTGGGGATTGTAAGTATTATTTGGCACTTTGCCTACACACACACCATTACTAAATTTAGTTTTTAAAAAAATTCATTAAAAATCTTGCAAATTCAGGGTACTAAATTTAGTTTTTAAAAAATCATTAAAAATATTGCAAATTCAGGGTACCTAGATTTTCTCTAAAAGAAATTCTTTTCAAAGCCACTCATTTTATTGATGAATCAGCCGTTTAGTTTTCCATTTGCTTTTTTGAGTAAAAGAGACACCTAAAACTCAGAAGTTGCTATTTTAATTACAATTATAAAACATAGTTTTCTTTTCTTTCTAATCCATTGTCTCTATTAATTTCACTATTCACGCTTTAAAATTTCCCGCCCTTTTAGAGAAGTAGGAAATAAAAGCAATAGAAATACTTCAAACCTTTTCGGTTTTATAGGGCACATCTATAAATAACATTTTTTTAATTCCTCAGACTTACCAACCATTGAAAGTTTACACTAATTACCTGTAGTTTCGTTAATGTTATAAGCTGCCCTTCATCTCTCCTATCCAGACATACTACTCAGTTTCTTCAGCAGATATATTCAACAGCTTCTGTTCACACCTGACATCAATTTCCTTTGATGTTCACAGCCTAAATGAGAACGTTACAGCGAGCTGTATTTGTGAAGTATACAGGATGCCTTTAAAATGATGGCAGGTATTTTCCTCATTAAAGCAGCCATAACAGATAGTTAGATACGATGCTGTCCCTCACCTTCCTACTAATTAATGACTATGATTGCAACCCAAATAAGATCAGGCAATTAAATGTGATAACATTTCAGAAGCAAAGAAAATATACAACAATCTTGGAATAGCTTCTTCCCGATAAATAAAGTTGATCTTTGGAGAATTACCATATAAATGTACTATTCTATCAAAAAAATCCCACAAACCAAGGAACGTAATAATTTTACTTTTAATTGAAACATGAGGTAGAAATCCCATTAAATTAAAATGTTATGAGTTGGTTATAGGAAGGCATTGTAAACAAGCTGGGTCATATGCAGCAGCAGGGCACAGTAGTTAGAGCAGGGGCTCGTTCAAGCATGTCTTGAAAGACACTTGGAGGAATAGATTATACTCATCTTGGCAAAATTTCTAGGTGATTTTTTTTGGTAACAGATTTGTGACTGGGTCGGGATAATAATAAGGGCCTACCAAAGAGGAGCTATGGACCACACCATGGTTTGCACACATGCACATATTCAAGAAAACCTTTCAGAGAAGCTAGCACTTTCAAAAAATAAACAAAAAGGTTTAGACCAGTAGGTCACCATATGTTTTCTAATGTTATCACCTATAATGAGTTTTTGCAAAGGGTTTTCTCGAGAAGGGTCATGGTTGGTGGTACCAAGAACTTCAAGGTCGTCCTCTAGCTGATTATCTGAGCCACCATGGGAGGAGGTGGAGAGTCCACCTCCTGAGTGCATTTGCCTTAGCTGTCACTTGAAACTTGACTTGGATCCACCCTAATACTGGTCTTGAGGAACAGGTTTGGTTTCATTGTTTGGTTTTACATAAGGCCCTCTGTAGACTCCTTAATGGTTATAATGACTTGTACGTTATAATAGCAGCAAGGAATATCAGTCAGAATAATGTGCTGTCTGAAGTGCCCACTGTGAAAAGACCCTGCAAAAAAAAAAAAATCTCATTTAAAAACACTCTTGCACCAACTCCTTCCAAGGGTATGTGTGTGGTTTGAAGCATTTCTGGGACACAGCAAATTGTGGACCTCATTATGCTTGGTGTCAGTTGCTACAGGGTTGGTAGAGCCTTTCTTCAATGTGAGAGAAAAGGATTGCGCCAAGAACAACTTGACCTTAATCCAGTAAAATATATATATCTCCGTGTGTGTGCGCGCGAATGTATATAATTATAATTTTGGATCTAATAAAAATATGAATTCTTTAAAGGCAGAGGACCCTATGCTAGTTGTATTCTTAACACAGCATACAGAAGAGCCTGATCATTCCCAAAATTCACTAAAATTTTGTTGAATGTGCACATACAGACACAGCCACACCCTCACTGAGGGTCGTTAGGAGTGTGTTACCTGGGATGAGTGTGTCTTCTTTTTTTTCCCTGTGTAAATCTCTCAAGCCTTATAAAATCTTTGTCATGGCTTCTCCCTCTTTTTATTTTGTCCCAACACTGTATTCTCTGTACTTCCCTCTATTCTCCTCTCCCCGTGGCATAGCTGTAAGTATATTGCTCCTAAAGGCATTTCGAGCATGTAGTTGATATTGTCTTCGTGTGAAAACAGATTATTGTTGCATTCCTTTAGGTTTGAGAAGTTAGTCACCCAGAATAGTAGCTGAGGCACATATTTCTGGAGGTCAGTGCTCATTTTTATGGAAGTTATTTAAATCGTGTTTTAAATTTCAAGTAACAATATTCAAGTATCAGTCAATAAGACATGTTCACTGTCATTGTATATAGAATAATATTTTTAAATACTTTATTGTCAAGTTGGTTTCCATATAACACCCAGTGCTCATCCTCACAAGTGCTCTCCTCCATGCCCATCACTCCCCTTTCCCTCCCCTCCACCCAATCAGTCCTCAGTTTGTTCTCAGCATTCAAGAGTCTCTCATGGTTTGCCTCCATCCCTCTCCCTCACTATTTTCCCCCTTCTTCTAATTATTTTTTATTTAAAAATGTTAAAGGTTATTTATTTATTTTTATGTCTTTATTTTATTCTGAGAGAGAGACAGAGAGTGAGTGGGGAAGGGTCAGAGAGAGAGGAAGACACAGAACTTGAAGCAGGCTCCAGGCTCCAAACTGTCAACACAGAGCCTGATGTGGAGCTCAAACCCACAGACTAAGATCATGACCTGAGCTGAAGTTGTACGCTTAACCAACTGAGCCACCCAGGCACCCCAAAATTTATATATTTAAAAAATGTTTTAATGTTTTATTTATTTCTGAGAGAGAGAGAGAGAGAGAGACAGCGTGAGCAGGGGAGGGTTAGAGAGAGAGGGAGACACAGAATCTGAAACAGACTCCAGGCTCTGAGCTGGCTTTCAGCACAGAGCCCGATGTGGGGCTCAAACCCACAAACCGTGTGATCATGACCTGTGCCAAAGTCAGATTCTTAACCAACTGGGCCACCCAGGCACCCCAAAGTTTATTTAATTTTTATAGAGACAGAGACAGAGAGAGATATACAGAGAGAAAATGGGTGGGAAGGGGCAGAGAGAGAGGGAGACACAGAATCCAAACCTAGCTCAAAGCGCTGAGCTGATGGCACAGAGCCTGATGCGAGGCTTAAACCTACAAACTGTGAGATCATGATCTGAGCAGGATTTGGATGCCCAACTGACTAAGCCACCAAGGTGTCCCTAGGATAATTATTTTTACAATTGATCCAGTGGACTCCAGAATAATTGGTTTGATTCACCATGCTTATCTTCCCTTTACTTGCTGTGTATCCTGACTCTCAAATGTCTTATTTTCAACACAACTTGGTATCTTCATCACCAGTGAGAATAACCTATAAGTCAATGGTTTCATGGGTACCAAATGAGAAATAAACTGCTAAGCAGGATACAAGTGTGTCTAACTCTTGGTGACACATTTCAAGAGGGAAAGTGGGGAAAAACTGTAAGGCCAGAGAAATGTGGTCATAATTCTAAGAGATCTGAAATTACTAGCTTATAGGGGAATCAAGTTTGACGAGAGAAAAATTGGATAAATTTGAAAAATGTGTCCTCCAATTTAAGACATTTCTGTATGAAAAAGAAACAAGTTTTTGTAATATCATAGGGCAGACCCATGACATATGGCTCAACGTTCCCAAGAATAAGACTGCAGATTAATGTACAGTAGAATGCTTACCAATTATTGGTGTCCAAAAGGAATGAACAACTTAGACCAAGGGCTTTGGGATTGGGAAATACCTAGATTCCAGTTCCTATTCATTCATCAGCTGACAATATTACCTTGAGCTTGGCCATGAATCTTTCTAAACTCCAATAACTTCTTCATCCTTAAAATGGGAATAGTGTCTGTATAGAATATTAATAAATATTCCATTAGGCAAATTGTCTAAATTGTTTAGATTTAGACAAACTGCTTAGCATAATGCCTGAAATAATTAGGCCTTCAGAAATTGTATTTAATTATTCCCTAAGAATGGAAGAACTTCAGCCCAGTGATAGGGTCAAGGATTCTTCAAAAGGGCAAGGATCATGTCCACTGTTCATGTTAATATTCCCAGTCCTAAGAAACAGTGGGGGTTCACTTACTATTTCCAAATAATAAGTAAACAGAAGAGAAGGCTTCATTGAGTTGATGGTTTAGACAGATGACCTTTAGATCCTTCCCACTTCAGGAAGCTATTCTTTTTGGAGTTAGTGATTCTGCTTGGAAAGTAGAAAAATAATCCTAAAACCTGGAAGTAAATGAACTAGATACCTTTTCATTTCTAACTTTGGTTAAAACAAGAAATTACCCCTGTTCCTTGAAATGCCTACTTAGGAGTTCTTAATCACCAGACAGTAATTTGCACTTTAGAAATCAGACAAGTTATTTCTCATGGTGGGAAATAATACAATGGCAAATAGTTTTACTTAAACTATCTTTGAAGAATAAGGATCATGAGCAGATGTTTTTCTGATCAAAATGATTTCCATTGATTTGGGAACCACAGAGAGTAGGCTTCTCACATCCTCAATATTTTGGGTAGAAGACACAATTGCCAATGAGTTCTGATTCCTTCAGTTGCAATTAATGAATATTATTTCAGAAACACATATATGTTAACACTGCACAAAAAGGCAGTAAAAGGTTTTCAGACTGGATCCTATCTCTTGTACTTATTTTGTTTGTTTTTGCTTTAAGTGTCTCTGCCTTTTCATTGCTGATACACCACACTTAACACATTTCTATGCATACACAATACTAATAGCAAATCCATACAAAGGCAAGGCTGACAAAAAGTCATAACTGTTAAAAAGTTCTTCTAGAAAATGCTGTGGGATTATTTAGGTTAGTAAAAAACTAGCAAGGATTGTTAAAAACTCCAGAAGGATCTAATCAAAGTGTGAGACTCTGCAACATAATGACAGATGGAATTTAATGTAGATAAGAAAAAGGTAATGCATTTGGGGAGAAATCATTTAAACTTTTCATATACGTTGGTAGGATCTGAATTAGCTGAACTTCTCAGGAAAAAAAATAAGGGGTAATTATGGATGGAAGTATTCATTGAAGACATCTGCTCAGTCTTCAGCAGCAGTTAAAGCTAATAGACTGATGGTTATATTAATAAGGCAAGGGAAAATAGTATGGAAAATATTATGACATTATTCTATATAAACCACTGATTTAATTTCACTTTGAACACTGTGTTAGTTTTTGGATTCCTAGCATTTTAGAAGAGGTAATGTTTACAAAGTAAATGTTAAACACACACACACACACACATACAGAGAGAGAGAGAGAAAGAGAGAGAGAGAGAGAAATGGGAGAAGAGGCAAGGGAGGGAAACAGAACTGGTGCAGGTAAGATGAAACCTTGAATAGAAGAGGGTACCCTCCACATCCCTACCCTCATATGGTCTTATTGAATTCATAATGGCAGCTCAAAGGAACTGCTTTCCCAGAAGATTATTTACCAATGAGCTTTGAGCAGAACATTTAATGCTTTTTAGGCCAACAGAAGGATTTTATCCTCTGCTTGTCTGATACATAGTTGGTAGCTGCCATGTCTGAAAATATTTTTAGAAGTGAAGAAACCATCTTTCTATTGCAAACATTTTTTCCCCTTCTGCATAAGTCTCACTTAGATAAACCACAAGATGGTGGCAGTTTGTGTAAGAGTCCCATGATCCTCTGCTGTTTATTCTTTCCACATTTCTGGAGTCAGTGATAGCCCACTAATAAAAAGATCCTGAATTGGGAAGATGTCTAAATGGTAATAAGTTGTATATAGTAATAAAATATTTTCTTAATAGTTTAATTTTTTTCTATCTTCCTTGTTTATATCATTTAAATGAATGACTTATAAACATGCAATTTCTTTCCTTGTACTTGCTCTGAACCACTGTGCCAAACCGCATACCCATGAAGTATGACGTGGTAAGAGGTAAGCATTTGTGTTAGATGGCTTGTATCCAATGTTGGCTTTGCCAGTTTTGAGACCTGCAAACTTAATGAAGATTCTTTACCCAATGGGTTTTAGTTTTTTCCTTCTAAAATGGCAATAATACCTAGCTGACAGAATTATTATAAGGATTAAATACAATAATTTATGTAGATTTCTTTGCACATTGGAAGTGCTCAGTGTTACATATATCACCGCTACCTGGTATCAAATACATGGGTTTCAAATAAAAATAAAATAGCTGTATGATCATTAATCTCAAAAGAATTTGCTTCACATACAGTTTAAATTCTCTACATGTTTAGAACTTCTAGAAGCTGTCCTAAATTACAGTTTACCCTAATCCACCCCCAAATTCCCATTACAGTCTCTGCTAGTAATCCCTGATGATCATTTCAGGAGCAAATGAAATGCATTTGTCCCCTCTCAGAATGTTCTCCACGATTCTTCAGCTCAGAGCCTGGTTCGTGGCACAACCGTTATTTCTTTTTTTTTTAATGTTTTTTTTTTTTTAATTTATTTCTAGGAGACAGAGAGAGAGACAGTGTGAGCAGGGGAGGGTCAGAGAGAGAGGGAGTCACAGACTGAAACAGGCTCCAGGCTCTGAGCTGGCAGTCAGCACAGAGCCCGACGCGGGGCTCGAACCCACGAACCGTGAGATCATGACCTAAGCGAAAGTTGGACGCTTAACCAACTAAGCCACCCAGGCGCCCCGCACAACCGTTATTTCTAATGCCGACTTCTTCATTGCTTGCCTCAGTTCTGCATAGGAAGGCACAGCCAACACTTCTTTTCTTCTGGAAATCTATTCGATTTCTCCAAGAGCATGTAATCAGTAGATCCCTGAAATGTCATAGCACTTAATCTGGACTTCTGGTTGATCCCAATAGCATCCTGCCTTGTGTTATTTGTATTTATTTATCTAATCACTCCTCATGCTATTGTTAGCTGCTCACCTTGATGGGTCCAACATTATCCAGCATAGGGCAAAAGAACACATTGAATGAATTAATAAACATGCAAAGTTATAGACTCACTTCTTACAATGAATTCGTGGACACAGCAAATTCAAAGAATAATAAGCACACTGCAAAAAGAAACCTACAATCTCATGTAGTAAGCACAAAAATACAGCTAATATTCACTTCTCCTGATCTTCACTTTCAAGTGAGGATTTATGACTTTCTGAAAACTTGGAATCATTTTCTACCAGAAGGACTACATTCCCATCTCTAAGCTTGGACCGGTTCATATTAAAGTATGTGAAGCCGATGGGGGCGGGGGGAAGAATGTTGAGCACCAATATGCAAAATGTGTAAGATTCTATTTTTCTCTGAAAGTTCACTGTGGAGAATAAACAGAAGGTGTAATTACCAATTAGTATGTGTCTTCACTTATTTTGTTTTACATGCCAATCTCCTCTTTCCAATTTAAGGATTGTTTTTTACTGTGCTTCATATACCTTCACTTGTAATGACTAGCCATGGAGTTTCAGTGTTTCATATATGAATGAAGGAAAAGAAATAACATTTTTGAAGGATCGTTTCTTTCACTGAATTTTCCTGTTCTGTGGCTAGACTGAATTACAAATTTTCATGGATGAGGATCATTATGTGGGTCTGTGGTGAGTGTTATATGAGATAAAAGAGAAGGTATGAGCTCAGCTCCTATACAGCTGCTAGACATATCCTCTTTATTGAAAAATGTATTTAAAATGTCCCCTCTTCAATGGATGGGCAATGATTTAAAAGACGCAGCTGCTAGTTAAGTTACACAAATGGCACCTGGGCTCCAACTGGGCTTAGGTGTGAGCAATTTTGAGAAAAGGATCAGAACAGAAAGCAATGAGGTGGGGGTAGAAATTCTTTTGCCATTAAAGTCATGTCATCATCAAAGCCTATAGAGATCCCAATTTTCAAGGTATCACACTTGGAAATTCAAAGCAATTTTGGGAAAAGACATTCACCATTATATTGAACTATCTTTTGAGTTAAAAATGTTAACTGAATTAATGCTAGATGATTGAGAGGGATTTTTAAATCATGCAAATGAAAGAGGTATTTTTCTCAGGGCAATGAAATTCACATACAGAGGAACATTACTGATCATTAGCATGGGGAAGGCATACTTCTGCCTAATCAAATGTCCATTAATACTGAGAATGTCTGTCCTTTTCATTGATTGCAGTTTAAAAAGAAACACATGAAAAGGTGGTCACATAAGATAGAGATGCCTTCATTAGTCAACATGAACAGCATACTCTTCTTTTTAATGTTCTTTCTTTCCCTTCTCTTTTTCCTCTGAGCTTCCTGAGAAGTGGCATGTGTAAACTCTCTCTATAAAATGCAATTAGTAAGTTAGGGATGAATCAATCACGTTTCCTGTTAAAAAGTCCCTTTTACACAGCATCCACTTTACAGCATCCTAGATGTAGACCTTCCATTTATTTCTGCTATTGTGTTGGTCATGACTCTGGGGGGGTGCAAGGACAGGGGATTTCCCTCTGTTAATGTGAGTGACATGGAACATTAATTTGGAAATATGAGCAGTCATATGGTGGGAACTGTCCTTACTGTAATGCTGACCTATGTCTGAATCCTGCTTTTCTACTCTGTTAATTGGGTAACCTGGTTGAGATAAGCTATTCGATCCCTCAGAGCTCCATTTTTTTATTACACAAATAGTTGGGGAACCTCTACTGTTCTGTGGCCTGGCCTTACAATGGTAAACCAAACAGAGGAAACACCTGTCCTCCCAGAACTTAAGTACTAGGCAGCGGGGGACGTTAGCAGCAAATGAAGAAATGAGTATATATTATAGTGTCAAGTGTAACAAGTGGAATGAAGAAAAGTTGGTGGGAGAAGGGTCAGCAGATGCCATTGGGTAGAGTAGACATAGGAGGTCATACTGTCGACATCTTAATTGACGAGATCCAATTGAATGAAATTTGGGTCCCTCGTTTCACAGTAATTACTTTCTGTACTGGAAATAATAGTAGCTGTTGATGGAAACTAAGACAGTACATGTACAGTACACCAAGAGGAATGTAAGGAGCTCAATAAAAAGAGAGTTTTTCTAGAGAGAATTACACAATGAAAAGTAGCAGCTCTGACTGGTACAATTCCAAAATGATGGTCTGCAAATATGCTTGGTATATTCACTTCAAAGTTTGGGTTCATATATGATTTCCTTTTCTCCAAAAACAAGTTTTATGCTAAGGAAACTATTATTAAATTCTTTTATTTATGTTTGATTCTTTTGTCCACAACAGAAAAGTTAAACAAGTTCTGCCTTTATTTTAACACTAGACATTTTCCTCATCAGATAACACTAGAAATTGGAAAACATGTTAGGTGGGATTAGACTAATCACAAAAGAATTTTTATTGTTTTTAGTTTTTAAATGTTTTTCACATATCAACTCCATAGGTCTTTTTTTTTTTTGACATATGCATTTTGTTAATAAAAGGCCATCATTCAACAGAGGACAAGGCTGGAAAATATGACATGGAAAACATGGTAAGATTGAGACAATTAACTAGAATTTACAGTTTGTTTCAAGAAAATTTTAGAGGTCAGGAGAGGGAAGTCAGTGCACCACAGGAGAAACTGATAGAGGTATCAAGGATGGATGGTGTGAACCCAGGGCTACGTAGATGGAAGAATGGTGTGAGACTGTAGCTGATCAGGAGAAAGATAGAAGGTAGTAATCAGAGACACAAAGACTGTTGTTAACGTTCAACACTAAAGTACAGAAGTCATGATTAGTATTCAACAACACTTCACAATGAATGTGTACCTCATGGCTTAAAGAAGTAGGAAAGGAGTATTCGAGCGATAACCACTAGCCTCAGAACAAGAAAGTCAGTTTCCTACCACACTGGTTGAAACACAAAGGAGTCCAGAGATGTTGTAGGGGATAGAGGTACATTATAAGAGGATTTTGTCTTTCTCGGTTTAACCCTCCCCTAATCCCTGAATGAATGGAAGGGAAAGCCAGCCACTTCTGTTATCCATCTGACACTGTTAAAGTGAAATGAACTAATTATTGAGTAATTAATGAACATACCTAATACTTATTGAAGCTTATCACATGTTCCAAACCTTTCAATTAAGTGTTAACTCTTTCAATCCCTGGAAACATTTTTATCAGATGTCTCTGGTGATCCTCTTTGTACACAGAAATGTAAGACACAGACAGGTTAAGTGACTCTCCCAAGATCGCACAGGAATTTGCAGATCCTTGATCTTCACCTGGGCAGTGGCTCTGTGGTGGCCTCGCAGTTAATGTACATTGTACTGCATCATGCCTGCTAATTTAATACCCTTTAAAAAAATCCATGTGGTTGATCTTATTATCCTTATTTGACAAATTTTTGAAATGAGACAAATGGAGATTGAACAACTTTTCCATGATAACATGGATTATATAAGTGGATAGGAAAACAAAACAAAACTACATTATCTGGGTCAAATCTCTTGTGCTTTATACCGGATGACGGGGAGAAGACTGGCTATTCCATGTGTCAGTTCCTGTAGTTGGATAGCTTGGCTGCTGCACTTGGGGTACCCTATCAGAATGATACTCCCAAGGACAAAGGCTTTAGAAAGACAGAGCATTAGAGAAACTACCCTGATTATCCTAGGGCCTGCTTCTCTTCCATTCTCCACTGGGATAGATAACCTAATGCTAGAGCTGCAGTGAAGACATGATACCCTCCATTCCCCTCATTTTAGAAAAAAGGGGACTCCTATTTAATGGACATGCTATTCAGTTTGCCCCAGGGCACCCAGCTGAGGACTAACCATTTGTTTCTTCCCACGATACCGTATCTATGCTGGTTCTTTCATTTATATGCCATGTTTGTTAAGGACTTACAAGAACCCAACCCTCAAGAACAAGACAGATGCCAGCCACACACACAAACACACTATAGAACACCAACAATAACAACAAATACTTGTCAGAGAGTTAGATGTACCAGGGATGGAGATTAGGAAATAATAGGTTGCTTGCAACTGGCAGAATCAAAGAAAGGTTTTACATCAAAGTTAGAGTTGGAACTGGGTCTGAAAAGTGCATCAGAGCCATGTTGTATGGGAGGTAGGAATCACTCTAGGCTATGGGTGAATCGAAGCCCAGAGATGGGTGAACATTTCACTTCAATGAGGCACCAGCAGCAGTTTGGCTGACTGAAGTTCCAGCAATAAAATTCAGAAGGTCAGGGAGGGTGCCCCATTGTGTTTCACAGATGATCTTGAACCACAAAATAGGGATCACTCAAAATGAAGACATGCTAGGATTGTTAAGATAAATTTATGGGAAAATTAGTGAAAAGAGTATCTATACAGACTGAAATCAAAACCTGGATCATCAGAATGAACATATTCAATTCAAAAGACTCATTGTGGCACTAGCCATGGCCAACAATATGAATAATAATTGGCCGAATCAAAATCACTCATGCATTAAATTACAACATTTGTATTACAGTGCTTGAAGCAGAATATGCTTTCTTCTCCTATGCATATGAAAGGTACAATTCCTGATAGAGCCATTACCTGGACTCAGAATGTTCTGAGACAGACCTTTTCTCAGGCCAGTCCAGACAGTGGAACCAAGAACATATTTTGAGAGAATATGCTAATTTCCATACCCTTACACGATACAGATGACCATCAGACTTCTCTGTCTCTCACATTTGATAATCTGTCTAATATAATGAAAACTGTTTCTATCTGGTTTCTATTATGACTGCTTTTGTCTCATCTAGTTAGGTCCTTCTTGGCATCTTCTGCAGCCTCTAGAACTCTGCTCTCTAAAAATTCAAGTCAAGCTTCTTCTGATGCTCTGAAGACCTTTATCAACCTAAACAGATATCTTATTGGAACCTTTTCACAATTTAACTCTGCAGATAAACCTGGGGATTGGGCACTGTCTTTGTTCAGTTCATTTATTTATTTACTTACACTCACCCTCTTGGAGCCATGATGGTGGCTTCTCAGAATTACATGACATCTTAGTACTAGGAAACTACCAAAATGGCAGCAGGAAACCTCAGGACACTCAGCCACTAACAGCAGGTGGGCAGATAAGTGGAGAAAGCCCTGTGATGTGCCCATGGGCACCTTAGATGTTATCAGAGAAAATGAAACCTAAGTTTATAGGGGGATTCTGTAAAGGTTAAAAAACTCCTAGCCTCTGCAGTAGGATCCATTCCCCCATTGAGCATGGATTTAATTAGTAGTTTCATTACTTAGTAGTTACCTTAATGTGTATATACTTAATGGTTATTGCTTTCTATGGTTGTTACAGAATTCCTGAAAAAGGTCTCAACAGCCATGCCAGGAGTCAGAAAACATCCAAATGGCAAGATCAAGAGCCACCTGAGAAATGTTTCCTTCTAGAAAATAACTATACCTGATGGAAGATTCAGAAAGTATTCTGTCAAGCTGATGTGCCATACTAAGAAATAGGCATATATTATTTAGAAATGTAAACAAAAAATGAATAAAGGCAAGCGAATGTCCATTCTGGGATTCTAGGATTATTTAGGGGACATATCTCTTTGTTATGTACCACAGAAATGAGACTTTTGGGGCAGAAAACACAGAATTTTATTTTAGAAAAAAATGTGATACACTTGCCAAATATTGATTATCTTGACTGATAGACTTTGAGATGCCATTGTTTTAGAACGTAAAGTTACAGTTGGATAAAACTCTGCCTTCAATGATTTTATCATTTTCAGTGTAATTTATTCTCTGAGCTATACAGAAAAATTTTTGTATGAAAGAAGTTGGATAAGACTCTGCCTTCAAGGATTTTATCATTTTAGGTGTAACTCATGCTCTGAACTATACAGAAAATTTTTTGTATGAAAGTAGTAGATTTATTAAAGCATCCTTTGACAAATTAATACATGCTTAAGACAAGAAGTGAAGCCGTACATCAGATATTAATTATAAATTACAAATTACTAAAGCAAAGAGTTTACCTGGCTAACAGAAGGACTGTCCGAGTATTTCAGGGTCAGACAGTTTCAAACTTAAAAAAAAAAGAGAAGTTTGGTTTTATTGTAGAATCTTCAACATTACTATAATGGAAAAATGTCCCACAAAAATGGTGACTGAAATAAAACTGTCCATTTGCCAATGGTTTATCCAGAGTACGGTCGGTGCTTATGATAGAACAAGACTATTTGAGGTGGTGATTCTACAAGAGTTAAAAAGTTAAAAATGGTAGACAACTCTTTGTCCTAAATTAGCTTTATGATATGGAAACATAACGTTTATATTTATGTATTGAGTAAAGATTTCACAATCAGTGGAAACAAACCCAAAACTGAGTATTAACTAGTTAATAAGACATAGTTCATATCACTGAGAAATACCATATACAGGAGAAGATGGAAATTCAAAGAGATAAATGTAATAGAAACTGGGAAAATCTATTTTTTAACAGATTTATTGAGTGAGAATGTATGTTACATAAAATTAATCCATTTAAGGTGTGCACTTAATTGTTTTCTGGTATATTCACAGAGTTGTGCAACCGTCCCCACATTTTAATAATTTTAGGACATTTTCCATTGTCCCCATGAAGAAATCTTGTGCCTTCAACAGTCACACTTCATCTCCCCCACACCTTTTCTAGGGAAAAGCACTAGTATATTTTCTATTTATGGATATGACTATTCTGAACTATTCGTATAAATGAAATAATTCAACATGGGGCCTTTTGTGACTATGTCTTTCATTAGCATAATGTTGTCAAGGTTCATCCATGTTGTAACCTGTGTCAGTAATTTATTCCTTTTTATTGAAAGCTATCACCATTTTGTTATCCATTCAACAGATGATGGGTATTTGAGTTGTTGCCACTTTTGCACTACTATTTAATTTTTTTCAGCTTTATTGAGATATAATTGACAAATAAATTTCTCTGTTTAAAGTGTACAATGTGATGATTTGACATATGTATACTTTGTGAAATGATTACCAAATGAGACTAATTAATACATCCATCACCTCACATAGTTAACTTTGTGTGTGTGTGTGTGTGTGTGTGTGTGTGTGTGTAGTTAGAATGCTAAAAGTCTGTTCTCAGCAAATTTCAAGTACATAACACAGTATCATTAACTATAGTCACCCTGTTATACATGAGTTATCCAAGGCTTATATATATTATAAAAGAAGGCCTGTACCTTGACTAGCATCTTTCTGTCTCTCCCACTCTAGGCCTTGTTCATCACCATTGTACTCTATTTCTATGAATTTTTTTGAGTCCATGTATAATGAGAATAATATAGTATTTGTCTTCCTGTCTGGATATTTCCACTGGGTATATCTTTTAGGTTCATCCATGTTGTTGCTTATGTCAGGAACTCCTTCAGTCTCATGGTTGAATAGTATTTTACTCATGCACACATGCACACACACACACTCCACATTTTCTTTATCCATTCATTTGTCAACAAACAGGTTGTTTCCATATCTTGGCTATTGGCAATGATACTTCAATGAATATGGGAGGTCAGATACCTCTTTGAGATACTGATTTCATTTCCTTTGGATATATATCCAGCAGTGAGATTCTGGGGTCATATGGTAATTTTGTTTTTAAATTTTTTGAGGACCTCCTGTTGTGTTTTCCACAGTGGCTGCACCTTTTTACATTCCCATTAACAGTGTACAAGGGTTCCCTTGTCTCCACATCCTGGACAATACTTGTTATCTCTTGTCTTTTTCATAAAAGTTGTCGTAACAGATGTGAGGAGATGCTATATTGTGTTTTTTTAAAAAAATTTAATGTTTATTATTTTTGAGAAAGAGACAGTGTAACCAGGAAAGGGGAAGAGAGAGAAGACACAGAATCCAAAGCTGGATACAGGCTCTGAGCTGTCAGCACAGAGACCTATGTGGGGCTCGAGCTCACGGACTGTGAGATCATGACCTGAACGAAGTTGGATGCCTAACTGACTGAGCCACCTAGGCTTCCAACCTCATTGTGGTTTTGATTTGCATTTTCCTGGTGATTAGTGATGTTGAGAACATTTTCATGTATCTGTTGGCCATATGTATATCTTCTTTGGCAAAATGTCTATCCAGGTCCATACCCCACTTATTAATTATTTATTCATCTATTTTCTGTGGTTAAGTTTCTCATATTTCTGAAACTCCTTATCAGATATATGGTTTGCAAATATTTTCTCTCATTTCATAGATTGACTTTTCACTTTGTTGATAGTTTCCTTTCCTCTTCAGAAGCTTTTTAATTTAATACTGACCCAATTGTTGATTTTTACATTTATTGCCTTTGCCTTTGATGTCATATTCCAAAAAATCACTGTCAAGAACAATATCAAAGAACCTTTTCCTCTATGTTTCTTCTAGCAGTCTTATGTCTTACGTCTTACTGCAATCTTCCATTTAAGCATTTAACCCATTTTAGTTAATTTCTGTGAGTGGTATAAGTTGGGGTCCATTTTCATTCTTTTGAATGTGAAACTCCAGTTTTTCAAATTGCATTTTAAAAGGAATATAATTGACATATACCGTTGTATTAGTTTTAAGTCTAAAACATAATATATTGAAATATGCATATATTAAAAATGATTTCCATGATGAGTTTAGTTAAAATCCATCACTACGCACAGTTTCAATTTCTTATCTTTTAAGACTTTTAAGGTCTACTCCTTAGAAACTTTCAAATACACAACAGGGTATTGTTAACTAAAGCCTCCATGCTGTGCAATACAACTCTAGGATTTATTTACCCTGTAACTGTATGTTTTTGCCCCCCCCAAAAACCCTACATATTTATAGAAAAGATTACACTTGCATCATTGCTTGTTCTTGGCTTCTTGTTTAAGATCTGTTGGCTATATGTGCTTGGATATATCTGGGTTCTGTTTTTTTCTCTTGGTCTGTGTGTCTGTGTTTATGCCATGTCCATACTCTTTTGACTACTATGGAATTGTAATAGAGTTTGACATCAGGGAGAATACTTTTCAGCTTTGTTCTTTTTCAAAATTGCTTTGGTTATTCAAGGTCTTTTCTGGCTCCATAGGAGTATTAGACTTGTATTTTCTACTTATATAAAAATGTCAGTAGAATTTGAATATGAATTGCAATGGATCTGTACCTTAATTGGGGTAGTATTGACATTTAAACAATATCAGTTCTCCCATCCACAAACATGGGAGAGCTTACCATTCATTTGTATGTTCATCAATTTCTTTAATCAAGTGTGCAGGTCTTTCACCTCCTTGGAAAATTTATTCCAAAATATTTTATTGTTTCAATGCTGTTGTAACTGGGATTATTTTTGTAATTTCTCTTCTCAATAGTTCATTGTTAGTATATATAAACACAACTGAATTTTGTACATTGATTTTTTTATCCTGCAAATTTACTAAATTTGTTTATTAGTTCTAACAATTTGCTCATGGAGTCTAATGGTTTTCTATGTGTAAGATCATGGCATCTTAAACAGAGACAATTTAAATTCTTTCTTTCCAATGTGGACACTTTTTGTTTCTTGTTCTTATCTGATTGCTCTGCCTGGGACTTCCGGCCTGTGTTGAATAGAGGTGATGAGACTGGGCATCCTTGTCTTGTTCCTGCTTTTAGAGGCAAAGCATTTAGTTTTCCACTGCTGAGTATGATGTTAGCTATGGGCTTGTCACATATAACTTCTATTATGTTGAGATGCATCCTTCTTATACCTAATTTGTGGAGAGTTTTTCTCATGAAAGTATGTTTCATTTTGTCAATTAATTTTTCTGCATCTATTGAGATGATCATAGGAATTTTATCCCTCATTCTGTTAATGTTATATATCACATCTATCTATCATCTATCTATCTATCATCTATCTATTGAATCAACCTTGCTTCCTAAGGTTAAATTCAATTGGAACCTCAAATAAGATTCTTTTAATATGTTAGTGAATTCAGTTTGCTAGTATTTTATTGAGGATTTATACATGTATTTTCATTAGGGATACTAGTCTATAATTTTCATTTCTTGTAGTGACCTTATCTGGCTTTGTTATCAAGATAGTGCTGGCCTCTAAAATGAGTTTGGGGGGCACCTGGGTGGCTCAGTCGGTTGGGCATCTGACTCTGGCTCAGGTCATGATCTCACCATTCGTGGGTTCGAGGCCCATGTCAGGTTCTGTGCTAACAGCTAGCTCAGAGCCTGGAGCCTGTCTTCGGTTTCTGTAACTCCCTCTCTCGCTGACCTTCCCCTGCTCATGCTGTCTCTATCTCTCTCTCAAAAATTAAAAGAAAAAAAAAGTTAAAAAAAATTAAAAAAAAATGAGTTTGGGAGTGTTTCTTCCTGCTCGATTTTTTGGAGGAGTATTTGGAGGATTGATATTAATTCCTTAAATGGTAGAATTCATTTGTAATACCATCAGATCCTGGGCTTTTCTTTGTTGGTGTTAGTGATTCCATATATATATATATTTTTTTTTTGCTTAGTGATTCAATATTTTTGCTCCATATTGATTTGTCCCAATTTTCTGTTTATTTATGATTCAATCTTGGTAAGTTGTATGTTACTCAAAATTTATCTATTTTTTCTAAATTATCCAATTTGTTGGCATATAATTGTTCATAGTAGTCTCTAATGATTCTTTTGTGTTTTTCTGGTATCCGTTGTAATGTCTCCTATTTTATTTCTGATTTTATTTATTTGAGTCTTCTTTTTTTAAAGTAAATCTAGCTAGATTTTGTAAGATTTTTATTTATCTTTTCAAATGACCAACTCTTAATTTTGTTTATCTTTCCTATTGTGCTTCTGCTCCCTATTTCATTTATTTTGGCTCTCATTTTTGTTATTTTTTTCCTTCTGTTTACTTTGTTATTGTTTTACTACTTCCTTGAGGTTTAAAGATAGCTCATTTATTTGAGATCCTTCTGTTTCTTTAATGTATGCATTTATTGTTATAAACTTTCCTTTAACACTTCTTTTGCTACATCTCATAAATTTGACTTATCATGTTTTCATTTTCATTTGTCTTAAGATATTTTCTTACCTCCCTTTTAATTTCTTTTTTGACACATTGGCTGTTTAGAAGTATAATATTTAGAGGCACCTGGGTGGCTCAGTCAGTTAAGCATCCAACTCAATTTCGGCTCAGGTCATGATCTCATGGTTCATGAGATTGAGCTCTGCTATGGTGTTATTTTGCACTGACAGTGAGGAGCCTACTTGGGGTTCTCTCTCACTGACTTTCCTCTGCTTGCTCTCTTTCTCACTTGCTCTCTCTCTCTCAAAATAAGCAAATAAAAAATTTAAAGTATGATGGTTAATTTCCACATATTTGTAAATTTTCCAATTTTCTTCTTGTTACAATTAGTAGTTTTATAAAATCGTGGTTGAAAAATCATACTTGGGATGATTTCAGTCTTCTAAAATGTGTTTCTTTCTTTGAGACCTAAAATATGCTGCATCTTGGAAAATATTCTCTGTTGGCTTCAGAAGAATGAGTACTCTGCTGTTGGTGAATGAAATGCTTCATGTATGTCTAAAGTACAAAATCAATGTTTCCTTATTGGTATTCTGTCTGGATAATCTATTGATTGCTGAAAGTAAGATGTTGAAGTCCCCTACTATTATTATAATATTATCTACTTATCCTTTCAGATCTGTTAATATTTTCTTAGTATCATTAAGTGCTCCAAGTTGGTGCATATATATTTACAATTGTTATGTCTTCTTGATGAATTGACACCTTTATCATTATATGATGACATTTTTTGGTCTTTTGTTACACCTTTTACAAAAAGCTAATTTTGTCTGTTGTAAGTACAGCTACCTGTGTTCTCTTTGGTTTTCATTGGCATAGAGTATGTTTTTACATTCCTTCACTACAGACTGTGTATGCCCTTAAACCTGAAGTATATCTCTTATAGGCATTTTAAAATAGGTTCTTGCTGAGAGGAAGGGGCAAGATGGAGAAGTAGGGAGCTCCGTACCTGCACTCACGCCCAGACATCACACGGAAAAGATCTGAAGCCATAGGAAACCGTACCACACCCAAGAGATTGGGAGAGAAAGGACGCAGACTCCACTGAGAAAGACNTGGTAGGTGTAGACTTCACATCTACAGAATGGACTAAATGTGATTTTTACCAAGCCAGTGATCAGAGTTAATCAGGTCAGTGTTCTGGGGAAAAAAGAAAGAACAAAAAAAAGAAAGAAAAAAAGTAGGAGGGCAGCTCTCCAGCAGGGATGGGGGTGGTGTGATCCAATGTGTCAGGCAGGAGTTCTGCCTTGAGGGTTGTGGGGAGGAGAGTGACGGTGCTCCTGTCCCTTTTTGAAACAAGTGCTGCACCTCGCTTTTTTGGGCGTGTAAACTCCCTGTACTGGGGCGCAGCCAAAGGTGGTTGCACTCTTCAACCCAGGCCAGTCCCAATCTCCAAATCCCAGTCAGTGCGCCCACCTGAAACTGCCTGAGACACAACTTTCCAGGCAATCCCCTCAAGGCAATTCCAGGCCTCCTGCCTAGCTCTGGGGGTGGAGTCAGAATTGTTGCTTCCTTCTCTGCATCGGGCTGGTGAGCATGGGTGGTGGCTTGTCTGCCGGGTGCGGGTGCGCGGAGCCCGCTGGGGTGAGGAAAACCAGGTCCCTTTATGTCTTGTCACCCGAAACATGAACTCATTGGAAAATCTCCCAGTTTTTAGCTCTTTGTCTTCCCTCTAGAGTTCCAGCCAGCAAGAACGCAGGNTCTGCGTCCTTTTTCTCCCAATCTATCGGGTTTCGTAAGGTTTCCGATGGCTTCAGATCTTTTCTGTGTGATGTATGGGCGCAAGTGCAAGTATGGAGCTTCCTACTTCTCCTCCATCTTGCCGGACTCCTACTCTATGTCTTTTGATTAATTCAGTCAATTTACATTTAACGTAATTATTGATAGGTAAGTACATTAGAATGCCATTTTGTTGGGTGTTTTGGCTGTTTTGTAATTCATTTGTTCCTCTTTTTCTATCTTCCTTAGTACTTTGGTGATTTTCTGTTGTGGTATACTTTGGTTCCCTAATCTTTAACTTCACTGTATAGATATTTGCACTGTAGTTATCATAGAGCTTACATGAAATATCTTATAGTTATAATAATCTATTTTAAGCTGATAGCTTAATTTTTAAAGCTATTTTTTAATGTTTATTCATTTTTGAGAGACAGAGACAGAGCATGAGTGGAGGAGGGGCAGAGCAAGAGGGAAACACAGATTGCGAAGAACGCTTCAAGCTCTGAGCTGTCAGCACAGAGCCTGATGTGAGGCTCGAAACCACAAACTGTGAGATCATGACCTGAGCCAAAGTCGGGCGCTTAATGGACTGAGCCACCTAGGCACCCTGATAACAGCTTAATTTTGAAAGCATACAAAAGCTTTAGCCTTTTATTTCTCCCCTTCTCATGTTTTTGATATCACAATTTAGATCTTTTTGTATTTTTCATCCAGGAACAAATTATTATAGCTAAAGCATAATTAATTAGTTATCAAACTAACCAAATTTCAATAGAATTAAATGTAATTAATAATTTAAAATAATATTTTTGTCTTTTAAACTTTATACTAGAATTAAATGTATAACATAACACCATCTTACAGTATTAGAGTATTATGGCTTTGGCTATATACTTATCTTTATCAGTGTATTTTATATTTGCATATGTTTTAATATTGTTACTTAGACTATCTTTTCCTTGTTATTTCTCTTGTGTCATATATATATATGACACAAGAGAAATAACATATATATATACATATATATGACACAAGAAAAATAACGTATATATATGTACATATATATGTAACATATTTTCTTAAGGATTACCTATAGATCACAATTAACAACCTAAAACAATCTTGTTTAGATTAATACTGACTTAGCTTAAATACTTTACAGAAGCATTCTTCCAAGATTGTTCCATTTTCTTCTCCTTTGTGTTATTATTGTCATGTACATTAGATCTGTGTAGTTTATTGGCTATTTAACCCATTTTTAAATTATTTATACAGTTGTCTTTCAAATTTTATGAGAGAAAATATATTGCCAAAAATACAAACGTAAGGTTTACCTAATTAGTTACCTATACTAGTACTCTGTATTTCTTTCTGTAGATTTCACCTATTATCTGGCATTCCTCTCAATA
>NW_027551558.1:3016071-3236232 GCF_008692635.1 Crocuta crocuta
TTCCTCTCAATATACTGGGCTTAAATAATTACGTTTAGTTTTAGTTGTAGGGTGGTCTGCTAGCAAGAAATTCTCTGTTTTTCTTTATCTGGGAATATCTTAGTTTAGCTGAATGTGATATTCCTGATTAATATTCTTTTTCTTTCCATGCGGAGTATATCATCCTATTGCTTTATGTTCCCAGTGGTTTTCTAGTGAAAAGGAAGTAATTGATTTATATTGAAAGTCTTTTGTGTGAGATTAGGTCTTTATTTACTACTTGCAATTTCCTGGAAACTTTGGTGTTGACAATTTTGCCAGTGTTTCTGTTGCTGTATTGCAGTGTTTTTTATGGATATATTTATAAAATTACTCACTGCACATTACTGGATGTCCTTCTTCCAAGCTGTGTTTTAAATGGATGTTTATCAAATGTTCTCATACACATGAAGAAGGTACCAACAAACCCCTCAAAATTTTCAAGTGAGCTCCAACAAAAAAAAGGTACAGTGAACATAGAAAGATATATCCCTCAACTCAACACATTTTGCTACTTGATTTCTATGTGGCTGCAATGTTTTCTAAAAATAATTGAATTGTATGGTTTGAATTTTCCATTATTAAACATTTTAATGAAGGTAAATTTTTTTGCATTTATTGTACATATGTGATGATGGGAGTATTTCTGATATATAAATATTTATTTAATTATTCACTATTAGTAGACAAAACTATTTCACATCTTGTTCATAAAACAACTTTAAAAAACTGTTCAGGGTGCATGGTGGCTCAGTCAGTTAAGTGTATGACTCGATTTCAGCTTGAGTATTGATCTCAGGGTTGTAAGTTCAAGCCCCATTTTGGGGTCCATCCTGGGCATGAGCCTACCTTAAAAAAAGGTTTTTGAAGTCCTGTTTTATAATAGTTAAATACTTCATGTTTTGCTCCTACAGAACATTTTGTTTACATTCAAAGAAATTAATATCATTTATTAACAAATATGGGCCTAGTTTTTTTGTAATTACATGGTATATAATAAATAAAACTAGGGCAACTATAAACTACTCAATCTCTTTGTATATTACGTTAAAGAGAAAAAATAGAAAGTAAGGTATCAAAATATTTATTACTTTTTGCCCCTTTTTTCCTCACCTTATAAGTTAAAAAACCACTATAATCACATAAAGACTTGATAAATCACTTTGAATTTATGCTACATGTTTGGAGCTGCAGAAGAATGTCTGAAGTTGGCCATATATTTTCAGAAAGGCATGTGCAGTTGTATGTTTAATATGTGCTAACAAAGAGAAGGCATTTGGGTGAAGCTTCTATTTAAAAACTACTGCATCTGTCAATAGACATTTGAGCTGTTTCCATAATTTGACTATTGTAGATAATGTTGTTATAAGCATTGAAGTGAATGTATCCCTTTGAATTAGTATTTTTATATTCTTTGGGTAAATATCTAGTAGCGTGATTGCTGGGTTGTAGGGTAGGTCTATTTTAAACTTTCTGAGTAACTTCCATATTATTTTCTAGAGTGGTGGCATTCCGACCAATGGTATAGGAGGGTTCTCTTTTCTCCACATCCTCACCAACACCTATTATTTCTTGTGTGGTTAATTTGAGCTATTCTGACAGGTGTGAGATGATAGCTGATTACAGTTTTGATTTGTATTTTCCTGATGATGAATGATGTTGTCCATTTTTTTATGCGTCTGTTGGCCATCTCTAGGTCTTTTTTGGGAAAATGTTTGTTCCTGAGTTTTTCCCATCTTATAATTGGGTTATTTAGTTTTTAGGTGTTAAGTTGTATAAATTCTTTGTATATTTTGGATACTGACCTTTCATCAGATATGCCATTTGCAAAATATCTTCTCCTATTTTGTAGGTTGCCTTTTAATTTTGTTGATTGTTTCCTTCACTACACAGAAGACTTTTTATTCTGATGAAGTCCCAATAGTTTATTTTTGCCTCTGTTTCCCTTGCCTCAGGAGACAGGATATATATATATATATCTTACTTGGCCATAAAAAAAAAGGAAATCTTGCCATTTGCAATGGCATTGATGGAGCTACTGAGTATTATGTTAAGCAAAATAAGTCATTCAGAGAAACGCAAATACCATATGATTTCACTCATTTGTGAAATTTAAGAAACAAATCATCACAGGGAGGAAAAAGAGAGAGGAAAACCAAGAAATGGACTCTTAACTATAGAGAACAAATTGTTGGTTACCAGAGGGGCAGTGGGTGGGGGGATGAGTGAAAATAGGTGATGGGAATTAAAGAGTGCACTTCTTTTGATGAGCACTGGGGATTTCATGTAAGTGTTGAGTCACTATATTGCACACCTGAAGCTAATATTACACTGTATTTTAACTAACTGGAATTTATATAAAAACTTAAAAATAACAAAAATAATCACAACAATGACAACAACAAAACTTACATCTTTTTCTCTAATCACTAGGGAGAAAAAACTTTCCAGAGACAAATACTTAAAATCAAACTTCATGATTTAGGATCAGAGGCTACTTTTGTTATTAAAAAAAAAAAAAATTGGAGGGCCCTGGGTGGCTCAGTTGGTTGAGCATCTGACTCTTGAGTTTAGCTCAGGTTATGATTCCAAGGCTGTGGTATGGAACCCATTTTGGGTTCCATGCTGGGTATGGACCCTGCTTGGTATTCTAATTCTCTCTCTCTTTCTCCCTCTGCCTCTTCCCCAGCTCACACACTCTCATTATCTCTAAAAAAGTGAAAAATTAAAAACAATATTCTTTCAAAAACAACTCACCCAAATTTAGAATTATTTGCATTAAGTGAACACAGTCTTTCTTTTTCTTTTTCCCATCAAATTTGTTTAGGGATGATTTTACACTAGTTTACTATATTTTAGTTTATCGTTTTTACTATTAATAGTACAACTATGAACATGACTATATTCCTTGACAGGTTGACAAGTGGTGTAGAACCCACAGTTGTATTTACTTTTTAGTTTTAAAGACTGGACCCTCTAAATACCAGGGATAGTTACACAATTTATGTGTAAGAACTAAAGTTTATTAAAACTTTTAAAGAAGTAGAATGTAAGAGAGATGGAGCAGAACTATGTGGGAAATCTGACTGCCATTTTTTATGTCATACCAGCTTCATAGATCAGGGATGGGTCTACTAGGTTAAAGGGCCATAAAAGAACAAACATAAGTTCATTTGGTTTTATGTTCATTCATTTTCATTGAATTTAATAGGTGTTCCAAAGAACCCATAAAGTATTTTCATAATATATCCTAATATATTAATATCAAATTTCATCATAATGTACTGTCTATCATGGAGGAGTCCTTGCTTTAGTAAATTTAAGAAGTTAATTCATAGAGAAAGAAATAAATTCCTTTCAAAATGTGACTATGTGTGGGGCGCCTGGATGGCTTAGTCGGTTAAGCGTCCGACTTTCGCTTAGGTCATGATCTCGCNATATGGTGTATTGTATTTGAATAGCCATTCATATTTCTAAAAGTTATTTTATATCTAATTATAGGGTATCATCAGACAAGACTTCGGGCTACTTATTGATTGAAAGAAAGAGATGAGACAAATTCTCAAATGTTAAGTAAGGAGAGAGTGAACACTATTGCTTAGTCTCCTGGTTCTCTGTGCAGAGTCTTTTCTGCTATTACATGTGACTCTAAAGCCTTGTCCTCCCTTTATTCAGCAGCACTTTGTTGTGGGAGGCACTCAGTGTGGCCAGGTTTTTAACTGACACTATTATACTGTCAATACAGAAATAGATGATAGAATTATTGCTGCTTGCTTGCTAAAAGTCTAGAGTGCAGGAATCAAATAAATAAATCATTGTACTCAATGCTATTATAGAGTTAAGAAGGAATACTTTATTATGGTGGGGGTATATGGTGTAGGTAGATATATGTGACAGAACTCAGAAAGAAAGTGCCTGAATATGATGGAAGGCAAGGAATTTGATCCAACACTGGACTTCAGGTGAGCTTAGGCCCTAAATATCTACAGGATGAGGAACGTATTAAATATCCAAGAACTGATGTCCAACAGGCAGTTACCTATATACTTCTGAATGGGAAAAGCTTTGAATAGGCATCTGAATAAAGAATCCATTAGCATAGTAAAAATTCTGTCCATTAATTATCTCATCTATGGTAAGTACATTACAGAGAAGAGGGCAGCATTCTATAAATCAACAGACTAAAGCAACGAGAAGATAGTGGTATACAGAAGCTTGGTAATGTAAGTTTCAAAGAAGAGACAATATCAAAAAAAGCAAAACCTCTGGTAAGTTAAGGATTGAAACAAATCCTTTGCAGTTGGGAAGAGATGCATTGTAGATTAGCCTTGGCAGAGCTACTTTGGTGAGAGTGTTGAGTAAGATGCAGTACACTCAGGAAAAATGACATTGAGAAACTGGAGAACATGTATAGTTTGCTGTACCATATTTCCTTGAAACTTTTTCCCTTTTTCTCTTTCTTTGCCCCTTGCTTGTTTGCTGCCTTCCATCCATCCTTCCCTCCTTTCTTCCATTTTATTCTACTTTTTGTACAAAGAGAGAAAGAGATGGGTCACTTGAAAGAATGTAAGAATCTTTAACCTTTTGAAATCACAGATCTCTCTGAAAATATTATTACCCCTCTACCAAGAAAAAAATATAAATACCCACAATTTTATAAACAATTCCTGAAAGTTTTCAATCACTTTGAAATCCATTCATTAGGCCAAAAACTTTCAGTGGATGTCCAGTTAAGAATCTCTGCTAGCACATCCTAGGATCCAGGTGGCAGGGACACAGATATATGGTGGTAAGTGGGTAGACCAGTTTAATATAAAGAAAATAAATTCCTGCCATTTCTCTCTTTTTCTTTGCAATAAAATATAACATAAATGACTTTAGCTCAGTGGATTGGAAACATATATTCATTTATTTAACATTTCCCAAAAACCAGGTGTTAGACTAGATGTCTGGAATAAAATGTTGCTGTTGCCCTCAAGATGCTCACAGCATTCTCAGGGAGATGAGGGACCAAAAAAGGAGGACAGTGCAACAACGGGTGCTCTGTATCAAATCTGAATATGCGATGCTTTCTAATAAAAATGGAAAATCACCTCATAGGACCACAAAGTTAATTCTTTGATTTTTGTGTGTGGTTACAGTGCAGTTTTAATACTAAAATTTTTGTAATACTAAAATTGTTTAAGAGTCAAAACTTGACAACCATGACCCAAGAAAGTGTTGGGGCAATGAACTGTAGCTACCATCAGACCTGGATTCAAGGCTGGGAAGTAGTGTTGCCATCTGCATGACTTTGAAAAAAGGTACTTTGTTCAACATAAGACTCAGGTCCTTTACTTGGAAAGGAATGTTATTAACAGAAACATTGGTTAGCTGTGTATATTAATAAGCTAAGTACATTTAAGGTACTCAACTCAGGGTCTGACACAAAATAAGCGAAATAACTTTGTAAGTGGTTATTATTATAACTATTGAGTATATAACTGTGGTGGTTTTTAAATTTGAAATATCTGATTTCATTGGAAATCCCTAGATATACTATTCAAATCCTCACATTACTTGAGAAAATCATGAAGCAAAACAGAGATGAAGCTGTGTTGATGAGCTTTGTTGATGAGATAGTTGTGAAATAATTAACATTGAATATCTTTTTATAAGAGACAGTCAAGTGGAATGTAGGTTAACACCAGGAGAGAGTACTAAAAATATCAATGAAAATTAGAAAAATCTAAAAAAAGTGCAAAGGAAAACAGTGACTGGTTTAAAAAGACCTTTATTTGGGGATTTTGTTTTCAGCCAAGATAGAGTAACAGAGACTGGGGTTACCATCTCCCTGAAGTAATTGAACACAGAACCAAATATACGTACAAATGAATTGTAGACACTGAACATTAGGTAACATAGGACACTGATTCCTGAGAGAGGAGACAAAGATGAAGTGATATGAGCCCTATACCTGATTCAGGTACTGCCTAAAGAGTATTTCTAGGCTTCAGTACAAGATAAGAGAACCCAGGCAGAGCCTAGCAGACTACTTGAATTCAGCATCTGTATAAATCACCATACTGGACCCCTTCTTCACAGCATTTTTAATTGCCTTTCTGACACTGGCTCCTATGCTCCTCTGATTGTGACCATCTTGAAGAAACAAGCCTGGGTTTCCAGTGTGGAAATTTCATACCTGTTTCTGGGTGGACTAAAACGGACCTTCTGTGCAAATTATTATTTGTTTGTTCTACCTGGCTGGGAGAACTTGAAAAACAGATGCAAGACTGTTGTCCATGGTTGTTTCAACTCAAAGTTCAGTCAATGTGGAAAAATGGCAGGCATTGCTCAAAGGCATTTTAAGGGTGGATTAAAAAAATTCACAGCTACTTTAACCAAAAGACTCTGGTTGAGAAAATAAATATCTGGGTTGGCTATACTATGAGGCAAAATATAGATTTTAAATCAACACTGTTAGAAAAGATAAAGAAGAATTTTATATCTTGATACAAGGGTCAATATCTCAAGAAGGTGTGAAAATTGTAACCATATATGTACCAAACTATAAAGTCCTAAATACATAGGAAGCAAACATTGACACACTTGACAAGTAAGACAGACAACTCTACTATTACTGCAGTTGGAGACATCAATACTCCACTTTCTGTAGATAGAACATCTAGACAGGAGGTCAGTAATGAAATAGAGGATTTGAACATTACTATAATATAGATCTTACAGACTTATATAGAACACATCACCCAACAAAAACAAAATACACATTCTTCTCAAGTGCATGTGGAACATTTTCCAGGACTGAGCTCATGTTTGGCCACAAAAATTTCAGTAAATTTAAAAAGATTGAAATCTTACAAACTGTCTTTTCTGGACATAATGGAATGAAGCTGTAAATCAGTAACAGAAGAGAAAACAGGAAATTTACCACTTTTTGGAAATTAAGCAAGATAGTCTTAAGCAACCAATGGGTGCCTAAGTGGCTCAATTGGTTAAGTGTAGGACTTCAGCTCAGATCATGATCTGATCTCCTGGTCTGTGAGTTTGAGCCCTGTGTGTGTGTGTGTGGGGGGGGGCTCTGTGCTAACAGCTTGGAGCCTGGAACCTGCTTTGGATTCTGTGTCTCCTTCTCTCTCTTCCCTATCCCCGCTTGTGGTCTGTTTCTCTGTCTCTCTCAAAAATAAACATTAAAAAAAGACTGATTTAAAAACAAACAACCAATGGATCAAAGAAAAAGAAAAATACGACACAAGGGAAATAAAAAAAAAAACTTAGGGATAAATGGAAATGAAAGCCATACTAAAACTCATAAGATAAAATGAAGATCATGCTTGGAGGGAAATTTATGGAAATAAATGCTGTAATAAAGAAAGAAGAAAGGTCTCAAATTAATGACCCAACTTTACATTCTGAGAGACCAGAAAATTAAGAGAAAAGCATACCCAAAGGTAGCTGAAGGAAGGAAAAGATAACAAGTAGAACAGAGATTAATGAAATAGAATAGAAAAACAATAAAGAGAATGAATGAAATAAACAGCTAGTTCCTGGGAAACATCAACAAAATTGACAACCTTTTAACTAGACTGACACAGAAAAGAGAGAAGACTCAAATAACCAAAATCAGAAACATGTGTAGAACATTACCACTCATTTTATAGAAATAAAATGGATTATAAAAGAATACTCTAAATAATTGTATACCAACAAAACAAGATAACCTAGATCAGATGAACAAATTTCTACAACATGTAATTTACCAAAATTAACTCAAGAAGAAATAGAAGATTTAAACATATTGATAAAAATTAAAGACAGTCAATTAGTAACAAAAAGCTTCCCAACAAAGAAAAGTGCAGGATTAGATGGCCTTACTTCTGAATTCTACCAAGCATCTAAAGTTGCTTGGTAGCAACTTAACAAATTTCTTCTCAAAGTTTTCTGAAAAACTGAAAAGGAGAGAAAATTTCTTAAATCATTTTTATGAGAGCAGCATTACCCTGATACCAAAGGCATTTAAAGATATCACAAGAGGGGGCGCCTGGGTGGCTTAGTCGGTTAAGCGTCCGACTTTTGCTTAGGTCATGATCTCACGGTTAGTGGGTTCAAGCCCCGCGTAGGGCTCTATGCTGACTGCCAGCCCAGAGCCTGGAGCCTGTTTCAGAGTCTGTGTCTCCCTCTCTCTCTGACCCTCCCCTGCTCACGCTGTCTCTCTCTCTCTCCTAGAAATAACTAAAACGTTAAAAAAATTAAAAAAAAATAAAGATATCACAAGAAAGGGAATATCAGCAATCTACCTTATAGATATATATGGGTATATATGCAAATATCTTCAGCAAAATGCTAGCAAACTGAATTTCAGGGAATATTAAAGGATTATATTCCATGACCAAGTGGGATTTACACCAACAACTGAACGGTGGTTCAGTATAGTAAAATCCATCAATATAACACATAACATTAACAGAACAAAGGGGGAAACACTTGCTATCTCAAATGATGTGTAAAAGCATTTGACCAGATCAAAACTCCTTCCATAATAAAGCACACAGAAAACTATGAATAGAAGGAAACTTCTTCAACGTGATAAGAGACATTTATGAAAAACCCACAGTCAATGTCGTACTCTGAAAGATTAGAAGTTTTTCTTCTAAGATGAGGATGAAGACAAAGTGACCAATTTCAACTTCTATTCAACAGTCTAGTGAGACAATTAGGCAACAAAAAGAAATAAATGGCTTCCAGATTGGAAAAAAAGATAAAACTATCTATTTGCAGATGACATGGTCATATATAGAAAATCCCAAAGAGTCCCAAGCCTCTAGAGAAGATAAACAAAGTCAGTAAAATTTCAGAGTAGAATTTCAATAGACAAATATTAATTGCTGCTTCTATGTACCAACAACAAACACTCTAAAAATGTAATTAAGATAATTTTATGTATAATGATTTCCAAAAGAACAATATACCTGGAAATAAATTTAACAAAGGAGATGGAAGAGGTGTGTGCACAGAACATTAGTAAGTATGACTTCACATTGTTAAGATACTACCACAAATGATCTACTTGCCTGTTTAATGCTATCCCTATAAAATTCCGACTGCCTTTGCAAAAATGGAAAACTTGATCCTCGAGTTCATATGGATTTGAAGGAAACCCAAAGAACAAAAACAATCTTGCAAAAGAACAAAGTTGAAGGACTATCTCTTAAATGATTTTGAAACTTACTGCAAAGCTATTTTTCTAGACATAGACACCAATGGAATATAATTGAGTGTTCAGTACAAATCAATATACCTATAGCCAGGTGATTTTCAGCAAGATGCCAACACCCTTCAATGGGTAAAATAGTCCTTCAACAAATAATTCTGGAGCAACTATATATTCACATGTAATATTCACATGTAAAAGAACACAGGTGGACTGACCTTAATCTCACCATGTACAAAAATAAAATGTAGCAACATCATAAATATAGAAGTGAAAATTATAAAAATCTTAGAAGAAAAATATGCATAAATTTCATGACTTAAATGGCAATGAATTCTTAGATACTTGCAGTATGAGCAACAAAATAAAAGCAATAGACTTCGGCAAAATTGAAAACTTTTGTGCATCAAAGAGCATTATCAAGAGAACAAAAGACACCCCATGAAATGGGAGAACATATTTTCAAATCATATGTCTGATAAGGGTCTTATCAACAGAATACATAAAGAACTCTTACAATTCAACAATAAAAAGATAAACTATACAATTAATACATAAGGAAGGAACATTTCTCCAAAAAATGTATACAAATGACTATAAAGTACTTGAAACTCTCACTACCATCAGGGCCTAGGCAAAGGCAAATCAAAACCGCAAGGAAAATTTGTGGATAATTTTTTAACTAAAATTCTTGTTTTGAGATAACTGTAGACTCAGTTGTGAAAGAAGTGACACAGATTTGCTGAGTACCACGTATACGGTTTCCTCTGGTGGTGAACTGTGGACAACTATGGTACAATGTGAATACCAGGATATTGGCATTTTTATGATCCACCTTACTCAGATTTACATAGTTTTACTTGCACGTGTGTGTGTGTGTGTTACGTGTGTGTGCCATGTGCATTTCTATGAAATTTTGTCACAAGTGTAGGTTCATGTATCCATCAACATGGTAACGTTACAGAACAGTTACTTTCCCAGAAAGATCCTTCTTGTTATCCTTTTACAGCATATTTACCTGTCTCCATCTCTTCCTTGCATACCCATCCTAAATCCTTGGCAACCACTGGTATGTTCTCCAACTCTGTAGTTTTTCATTTATAGAATTGTACATAAATGGAATCTTAAGAGCATACAACCTTTTGGAATGATCTTTTTTTCATTTAATATAACTTCCTAGATATGCATCCATGTTGTTTCCAGTAATAAGAATTCGTTCCTTTTTCTTGCTAACAAGTATTCCATGGTAAGGGGATACCTAAATCCTTTTAAACATCTACTTGTTGAAGGATTTTTGGGTGGTTTCCAGGGTTTAGCAATTAGGAATTACATTGCGAGAAACATCTGTGTTCACGTTATAAGAAACTGTGAAACTGTTTTCCAGAGGGTCTGTTCCAGTTTATTCCCACCCACAATATATGCGTGATGGAATTTCTTCACATCCTGTATTATATAAATAAAGAAATAAATAAATAAGACAGAGAATTAGAGTACTTAGAGTTGATATCAAATGTGTTTCTAGAAAATACGAATTTGATAAATTGGACTCTATAAAAATTTAAAAATAAACTTTCCTTTGCTAAATACATGGAAGAGCTAAAATACTAGTTTTAAAACTGCACATATTATTTACAAATCACATTTCTGACAAAGGATTTCTTTCTAGAATATGTATAACACTCAAAATGTGACAGCAAACAAATAACACAGTTCATCTAGTTATGCTTCATCGAAGTATAAAAAGACACTTAACATCATTAGTCATTAGAGAAATGCAAACTTAAAAACATGATGAGATTGTACTGTTCATATATTCGAAGAGCTATTACTAAATAGATGGTGACCATCCAAGTGTTGGTGGGAATTTGGAGTAACCAGAACTCTCATACATTGCTGGTGGGATTATAAAATAGTACAACCTTTCAAAAAGTTTGGCAGATTCTTAAAATGTGAAGCAGACATTGCCTGTATCATCCAGCCATTATATTCCCAGGTAATTACCCAAGATAAGTAGGAGATGTGTTCACACTTGAACATAGCAACTACATTTGTAATTACCAAACGGGTCCATAAATTGTGGTATATCTATACAAAGAGCAGTTGGCAGTAAAAAGATGTGAACTCTTGATACACATAGTATTTGAAACGAATTTGAAAACCATTATTTTGAATGAAAGAACCTAGAGTATGTACTCTGTGATCTCATTCTATATAAAATTTTAAAAACGTGTAATCTGATCTATATAACAACAGATAAATGGTTGTCATCTAGAGACTAGATAAGCAGTTGCCTGGACTAGGATATGGAGGTTGAGGAGGGAGGGATTATAAAGGGTGACAAATATGTTTCTTATTTTGATTGTGTTTATAGTTTCATTGGTATGTGTGTGCATGTGTGTGTGTATGTCAAAATTCACCAGATTATTCTGTCTATGTTGATCTCTGTCTGACTCTATCTATGTCTATTTCTATCATGCATATCTATATCTATTTATATCATCTATGCTTATATCTATAAAGTGTGTATCAATTTTGTCTCAATGGAGCTGTTGAAAAAGTGTATTAGAATTTACCAGGATAGGGGCGCCTGGGTGGCTCAGTTGGTTGAGAGTCCAACGTCAGCTCAGGTCATGATCTCACAGTTTGTGGGTTTGAGCCCCTCGTCGGGCTCTGTGCTGACAGCCAGCTCAGAGCCTGGAGCCTGTTTCAGATTCTGTGTCTCCCTCTCTCTCTAACCCTCCCCGGCTCGTGCTGTCTCTCTCTCAGAAATAAATTAAAAAAAAAAAAAACATTAAAAAATATTAAATAGAATTTACCAGGGTAAGAGTGGTTAGTGAAGAACTAATAAATATAAAATTTATATACCCAGTATGTATATGGCAATAAGTGTGGACATCATTAAAAGTGCCATGAGACATCAACATGTTTTAAATCAATGATAACTAAAATGAATAACAGCAACAAAAATGTTACTACTGGATAAAAGTGCCTGAACTATTTCACTCATTTTCTGAAAAGAGTAGTAATTAAGGGGAGCATTACAAATGGGTTCAGAAATAACAAATGAGGGGCGCCTGAGTGGCTCAGTCAGTTAAGTGTCCGACCTCAGCTCAAGTCACCATCTCGTGACTTGTGAGTTCCAGCCCCATGTCGGGTTCTGTGCTGACAGCTCAGAGCCTGGAGCCTGCTTTAGACTCTGTGTCTTCCTCTCTCTGCCCTTCCCCTGATCACACTCAGTCTGTCTCAAAAATAAATAAACATTAAAAAAATTTTAAAAAGAGAAATAACAAATGAATATGTTTTCAATTCAATGGAGACACACAGTCTATGTAACAAATAACACTGGAACAATGGAGCTTCTATATAAAACATAAAAAGAAACTTAATTCTCACATCCACTACATGCAGAAATTAACTCAAACTTCACAGTCTTAACCTAATAGTTCATTCTTCTAGGAGAAAACCTAAGAGGAAAACTAAGCCAGGCAAACATTTCCTAAATATGAGAACAAAAACACAATTCATTAAAGGAAAAAAATTGGATTCGTGAAAATTAACATCTCCTAGTAATTGAAAGACACTGTTAATAACATGGAAAAACAAGCCATAAACTTGAAGAAAACACTTCAAAGTACATATTGAAAAGGGGCATGTATCCAGAATGCATAAAGGAATTATTATAACTCAATAATTAATAAACAGCCCACTAAAAACAGCCAAAATATTTGAACAACACTTCACCAAAAAAGCTTTGTACATGGCAAATATGCATGTAAAAAAATGGTCAATATCATTACTCATTAGGGAAATGTAAATTAAAAGCATAATGAAATATCATTACTTATCTATTAAAAAATAACGAAAACTGACAATATCCAATGCTAGTGAGGACATAGAGCTAATAGAGCTCTCATACTTGCTGGTGTAAAGGCACTTTGCAATATACTTAGGCAGTTAAACATATACCTACATATGACCCAGAAATCCCACTTCTAAATATTTACTCAAGTGAAATGAAAACCTGTGTTCACACAACATTTCTTCCAATGGTAACTAATCATCTTTAGGGTATGGCTCAATGGTTTCCAAACTTGCCTATTGGAGTCATCTGGAGAGTTTTAAAAAATATATTCCAAAGCTTAAACCATATCACTGACCAATTAAATCAGAACCTCTGGACTTGAGATACAAGCAAGAATCATTTTTGATGCTCCCTGGGTGATTCCAGTGTACAGACAAATTTGGGAACCACTGCTACAGCTTAAAGGACATAACCACTATTTAATATGAATTATTTTACAGCAAATTAGGCACTATAACAGAATGAAAGAAAGGGGGGAAAAAGGAACCCAGATAGAATTCCTAATGCAAAATATAGAAGGGACCAACAGATGCTTGAAATATGATAATGCTTTGGGGTAAAGAGACAATGCTTCAATAACTGACAATTTAATTCTTAATAAATGATGATGTAATGCCCCTTGCCCAATCATGGTCAATATTTGCAGTCATCCCTCATTGTCTACCAGAACTTTTATTTGATTGTTTGAAGTGTTCTTTGAAATTTTTTGAACACTCTCCACAATTAGCACAGAAGAATTTACAAGATAGGGTTTAAAAATTAATTTGGGGGCACCTGAGTGGCTCACTTGGTTAAGCATCCGAATTCAGCTCAGGTCATGATCTCATGGTTTGTGGGTTTGGGCCCTGCATTGGGCTCTGTGCTGACAGCTCAGAGCCTGGAGCCTGCTTCAGATTCTGTGTCTCCCTCTCTCTCTGACTCTCCCCTGCTTATGCTGTCTCTCTCTCTCTCTCAGAAATAAGTAAAACATTAAAAAATTTAAAAATTTATTCGAATGTATCCCTTTCTTCTCACTGTAAAACAGCACACACACATATATTATGCACTTTCACCTAGACACACTCATGATTTTTTTTAATGTATCAAACAGACACCTTTTAGTTGTAATTCATCTGGCATTTAGCATCACTGTTTGCATAATTTTGGCAATGATCAGTATTCCTTAGTGAGTGTTGTTTCTGAGCATTCTTGGAGTTTTCATCCAAATCAACATGTTGTTGTATATAAATACATCCTTGATCCCACTTTATTATTGAAATAGACTCGTCCCAGAGATAACAGTGGGAGTCATTTCCTGAATTTAAGAGTGAGGTCATTCATAAATTACTTCTGCAAATTCCCTCTGGCCTGCCTGCAAAAGACAATAGACACTCTAATACATTTCAGTTTTATTTGCTACCACCAGCTTCTATTAAATAAGTTTTCTACTTCTTTTCTCTCAGAGAAGTTGAGCCACTTCTTTCTTATATTTCTGTTCTCCTGGCCAAAGATGTTTGCTCTCCTACTCTTGTGAAACACACACACACACACACGCACATGCACACACACACATATCTCACTCACACACTCTCCCTCCAATCCTCTTCTTATAGCACTTCTAATAATACCAACTCTGCAACATCTGCCTGCTAGTAACTCTGCCTCAGTACCCATATAAAGTACTTCTCTACCTTGCCTCCTGATCGCCATTGTGATGGTTTATGCCATGTGTCTCAGTTTAAATCAATTTCTGTAGAGTGTATTAATCACAGCAATCACCAGACACAGTCTAAATCCTCAAGGTAAAATGTCATGGATACTTTATAAGACACATAACATGAAAACGTCATTAATATACATTTAAAGAGCAAAGCGCTTCATAACTTTAATGTATAGTGAGATCCGTTGAAGATATTTCATGATATGTATTGTATGTATCTAAAACTATATAAATATTCTTTGATGTCTTGCAGCTTAAACTTCTGTTTTTTAAGTTACTTTTTACATCTGTATATCTGTAGATATGTTTGTAAAGTAGTTTGAATAGTTTAAAACTAAGGCCAAGTTTGCATTTTTAAAATATGAAGGAGTAATTATGGTGATAAGTAAGTCAAATAATTTGATATCATTGTTGAAATATTGGGGTAGAACCTATACTTATTTCTAAGGATCATATTTTATTGAATAGGTGAATTGGATACTAACTCTGCCATTAAGTAGAAGGGAAAATATCAGAATAACTTTAAAAGGGAGAAAATCTTATTTTATGAAATGAGTGACATACTTACCTAACTGACTCCTTTTTGGAATTTTCCATGAAAATTGTAACTGAAAAAGTGCAATGCTGGGCGAAACACGTTCCTGTCATTTAAAACACCACTCTAGCCTCCTCCCAGCTCCCTAAATACTTCCTGTCCCTGGTACATCCTTTCTTCCCTCAAATCATGAATGTGGCATGATCTTGCACAAACCTTCCCAGTAACAATGACTTCTGACGCCGTCATGAAGTGTCAGCAAACATGATGACTATGGGAATGTGTCAAGAACTAAATAAAGACCATGGACTGAATAAAGCACCTGGACACAGAAAACTATACATCATCTCCTTTGCTTCCTTTTTTGAAAGTTGTCATATACAGGGTATTTTTAGCTAGAAGGGAATGGAATGATTTTGCTTAATGCTCGACAGCTGCTCATTAGGCAGATCAGAAGGAGATAAGCGGGATGAGATATTGGTTAAAATTGCAGAGTAGGTATGAGGGATATTCGATTTCAAGTCGGGCTCACTGACCTTGAGTGACCTTGAAGGCTTATTTTCTTCTTTCTATTCCTAGCTCTTCCAGCCTTAGAGTTGGGGCAAGAACACTCTCCCAAAATCTCAGTAGCTCTGATTAGAATTTGTAAATCTTTGAGATTCTTCAAGCCACAGGTTCCTCTTAAAACCACCAACCAAAAAAGATGCTTCTGTCACTAGCTCATTTGGATGCAATCCTCCTGAAATATAAAGCCTGAGAGGGGTGTTGGGATGGAACCGTTGGGAAAGCAAAGTTTGTTTGGTGAAAGTCTATCCTTGGTGAGGTTAACATTATTTTTAATCAAACTGGCTTCATGTGGTTGCTTACCTTGTCATTAGGTAATTCTATTTTAGATCAACCAAATTGAATGTATCCGAATATGAGAGGTACAATCAAATGCAAACATATACTTTGGTCAAATGAAGTAAAAGGAGGCAGTGGCTGAGTTCCTAACTCATGGTGACCTACAAATCTAAGTTTTTCAGTTACTAATTTGTTCCTAGGGAGAGAGATTATGATCCCTTCGTTTTAGGTCAAAAATTCTGAAGATAGTAAAGCTTTTGCTTATTGAATAAGCTGAGGTGAGCAGACATGACTAAATAGAGATGTCAGTGTTTTAAAACATTTTTGGTCTATGGGCACCTGGGTGCTTTCAGTTGGTTAAGTGTCTGACTCTTGATTTTGGCTCGGGTTGTGATCCCATGGTTCTTGAGATCGAGCCCCATGTCAGGCTCTGAACTGACAGCAAGGTGCCTGATTGGAATTCTCTCTCTTCTCTCTCTGGCCCACCCCACTCGCTCTCACCTGCTTGCTCTCTCTCTTTCAAAATAAATAAATAAATAAATAAATAGTTAAAAGAATAAAATAAAATAAAATAAATTAAATTAAAAAATAAAATATTTTTGGTCTATAACATGAGGGAATTTCTTTTTGGACCTTTGACTTCTAAGATGATAAGATAATAATAAGTTGAGGACCTGCTTCTTTCAAAGAAATTACTTTGTGTTCCAGAAAAACCTGAGTTCATAAGAATCTTCTATTTGTTCACTTGTGATCACTGTGGCAAATATTTCATGTTAGCCCAAGTTCCTTTACAGTGTCATGTAGTACTGGTAATACCGATTTAATTGCTGCAAGAAATATGCAATTTGATTTTGTTTTGTTAACGTATAATTTTTGAAAAAGTTTTGGCCTCTTGCATGTTTTACAGATTATACTATTGATGTGAGTGAGAATTTTTTTTTAAAGCTATCCTGGTGGTGAAAGCTACAGTCTGATCCACCTCAATGAGCTCTGTGATGGACTGTTCCAGTCTATCACCTGGAGATCTATAATGAGCCTGAGTGGTCAGCCATGCTGATTATGAGGCCTACTGAGAATAGGGGAAGGAAATACTAAGCCAACATTAGCTGTGGGTTTCCACAAATAAGTTGCCTATGGTTAGCATTTATGATTCCAGCAAGCCTCTGTTGCCAATGTTTGAGATGCTGTGGGCCCATGCCAACGTTCAGACCGAGTCTTTGTCAGAGCACCTCAGGGCCACCCATGGCCTAGGGTACATTTCTGTGTAAAGATCTGATGCACGGTATACATTTCCATTACAATGGGTGATAGAGCAACAAATCCATTTCTCCTAAAAATAGCCATTTTTGTAGAGCCTCTCCAAAAAAAAATTATAGTATAAAAATGTCCACACATAAACAGACTCTAACTCTGTAAATTTTTCCCCCAAATGTAGTTCAATGTCCCAAGTCAGGTGATGACAGAGGAAGGAAAAGGACTAAGAATTGCATGTGATGGGCACCTGGTGCAAAGGGTGTTGGATCCATTGTCCTAGCCTATGAATAAGTCATGGATCAAGTCCATTTTATTTTTGGCTTCGAAGAGGTTTCTCCTACTTAAGGTCACCAAGGAGAAATGCTTTAAAATTCCTAGCCCACGGCTGTGTCATTTACTAATTAAGAACATTTGAAGACAATACAATCTATATTTTTGACAATATATTTTTTTGTCCTCTGAGCTCAAGTCAGTTAATAATTTGGAAATATTCAAGTTTCCTCTAAAATGTTGACCTTTTCTGATCTCAGTAAACTAATCCTTGCTGCAAAAAAGTCAGGCATTATCATGCTTTGCTCAGAAAAATCACATAGGATATAAGCCAGCTTCTTAATGAAAATCTGGTTGTAGCTAACTGCAGAGGGCAAAGGGGCCATAGGTAACATGAGTTAGCTCATCTCTGCCAGATCCAAATGATTTTTTTTTTCCCTCTCTGACATACAGCCCGGAGCATACTTCTCTTTGAAAACGGCCTCTCTCCAAGGCACAGTAAACTACTATTTCCTCAAGGTGAGCACTGAATTATGTTTGGACTAAAGTGACTTTGCTCTTCAGGGCAGACATGATGGTCAGACAACATGGGACCCCAGATGAGTCANCCCCTCTCTGACATACAGCCCGGAGCATACTTCTCTTTGAAAATGGCCTCTCCTCAAGGTGAGCACTGAATTATGTTTGGACTAAAGTGACTTTGCTCTTCAGGGCAGACATGATGGTCAGACAACATGGGACCCCAGATGAGTCAGTTCATTGGCTGACCACATGTCAATTGTGTAAACTTCCATGACTCAAGCAAGAATTCCATGGCTCCAGGAGATGGAGTTAATTGTATTCTTCTTGAGTGTGGTTGGCTTTACCAGCTCTCTCTAGTGAATGGCAAATGTGATGTCTGACACTGATGAGATTAGGTAATAAAAAGCCTGTGACTTGGGTTTTGGATTTTCTGTTTCTATTCATCTCTTTCCATATGTATGTCTCTGTCTCTGTCTCTTTCTGGGATATCTTATTTTGGGGGAAGCTGGCTGTCATATTTTTAAGCAGCTCTATTGTGAGGCTCATGTGGTGAGGTCCTGAAAGCTCTGGTCAACAGCTGTGAAACAATGAGTCTGCCAACATCCACGGTAGTGAGCTTGGAAGCAGATTTCCCATCCCTGGCTAAACCTTAAGATAATTGTAGCCCTAGCTGAGAACTTGACTGAAATCTTGTGAAAGACCTTGAGCCCAGGACCACTCAGATAAAAAGCTCTTCATTTCTTGATCTTCCAAAACTACGTGAGATAATATATGCTTATTATTTTAAGATACTACACAAAGTTTGGGGGTTATTTGTTATAGGGCAATAGATAACTAATACAGTTGGCTTCAATGACTCATCATGGTAGGAGTACAAAATTGGCACTTTCATTTCTTGGCTGTGTTTCACTAGACCCTTTTGAAGTCCTCCCTACATCTCCCACTGACTTTAACAATTAGAATATTTTTTAAAAATTTTAAAATGTTTTTTATTTATTTCTGAGAGAGAGAGAGAGAGAGAGACAGCATAAGCAGGGGAGGGTCAGAGAGAGAGGGAGACACAGAATCTGAAACGGGCTCCAGGCTCTGAGCTGGCTGTCAGCCCAGAGCCTGACATGGGGCTTGTCCCCAGGAACTGTGAGATCATGACCTGAGCCAAATTCAGATGCTTAATTGACTGAGCCACTCAGATGCCCCTAAAATCAGAATTTTTTAAGACTTTATCTTTGGTCCTCTTATCCCTTTACTCTATAATCTCAGAAGATCTTATTTGCCACTATATCCTCAAATACCAGTAAAGAGCTTACACATTTATATATTCATTTTCTAGACTAGGGTTTTTCAACCTTGGCACTTTCAACATTTTGAATAGGTTAAGTCCCTGTTGGGAAGAATCATCCTGTGCATTGTGGGGTACTTAGTAGTATTCCTGGTCTCCACTTTCTAAATGCCCTCCCACAGTACTGAAAACTAAAACTGTCTCCAAGCATCACGAAATATTCCTCCTGGGCTGAGGGATCAGTGATGTGGCCAGCTGAGGATAATGTCTCCACTCATAGAACATAATCTCATAGGCATCTGAAAGTCTTTATGTTAAATTTGAATTCATAACCTCCATCTTTTCCCCCAACTCTTTCTGGAAACCTAGTTACCTTGTGTCCCTGTTTCATTAGCTATCTACTCAATCTGCCAGCTACCCAAAGCCTAAAAGGCAAACTCTTGACCACTGTCAACTGTACTCTATCACTCTTATGTACTCAGACAACCAGGCCCTTCCATCATTGCCCAGTAAATATTTTATTGTTTTTAGAGTATCTTTTGTGCCAGGCTCTTTCCCATGTCATTGCCTTTTAAATGTGTCTTTCCTACCTGGAATACAATCACTTTGCTCTTTACCTTGCTAATTCTAAAGCATCTCTCAAATCTCACCTTAAAATGTCACTACTTCAAGGAATCCCTCCCTGATTGACACAGACTGGGGTTAGTCCTCTAATTATAATCTTAGATGGTACTTACTTCTTTTTAATAATTGTAATTATATTTTGAGACTTTAGTATCCCTCTCCTCCCATCATTGATAATATTGGCTTCATTTTGGAGGGTACCATGTGTGGGTTCTATACCTCTGTGTAACTTATACCTAGCTCAGTCTCTGCCAAAAATAGATACTCAGAAAATATTTGCTGATTTTTAAAATAAACAGTTAAACTGTTAGTGAGAGGTAACAGAAATTTTGCTATTCATGCTAGTCAATTCTGGAGATTACTCAACAAGACTTGGTGAGGTCCTAAGAATCTCTTTTAATATTTTTTTTGACAAATAGCTTTCATTTTTTGTAATATGGGAAATGTATGCTAAANAAATTGTTTATTAGAATTAATAATTAATAATTAAACTTTGATATATTATATATAATTTATATATGACATACATAGTAGTATATAAATGGAAGGAAATTGTATTTTAAAATGCATCAAAACACTTCAATTTTATAAGTGTAAATGAAAGTGTTTTTTTCCAGAAATTATAATTTAAAACAGATATACATGAATATATCAAAACTTTCCTATATGGCTGAAAATGACAATCATATTTTTAAAAGTTTAGAAAACTGACAAACATACAATAAAATAGTATTATGTGTTTAAACATTCTCACAAATTAATAAGAAGAAAGGAAAATAATTTATTAGAAATAACCAAGGAAGAAGAGGAGTGTACAAAAATGGGAGGAACTATAAGTATCATTTGAATAAAAAAATAATGCATCCTGGTTTATAACAGCAAAACACTGGAAGCAAACTACATATACAATAATAGAGAACTGTTTAACTAATTATATCTTCCTAACATAAATTTCTATTCAGAAAATCAATGTGGATATAAATCTATATTGATTGATAAGGAGGCATGTATGCATTTATCAATGAACACTCCTACACGTGATTTTTGTCCACATAGATAAGAAAATAAAAGTTACAAACTACAGACATTAGGACACCATCTTCATAAAAACGTGTATGTTGTATGGATGTCTACAGAAATAGGTTGGATAAAAACAAATTAGCGAGTTGATGATGGAGTTTTGCAGTCAGGTAAGCTATATGTATTGGTCTAAATTGTTTACAATTCATATCTATTCCTTTTATAATTGGGAAAAAACTATTTTGGGAAAATAATCCAAAAATCGACTTTAAAGATCTTAGATGTTTCTCCATGGAAATACAATATATTTTGAGAATTTTAGCTCTGTCTTCAGATCCGTTTTTTGGAAATAAGATTTATTTTAAAAAGTGTCTCTTTGCCACCATCGACCATCTAAAGCTCTCTCCATACCTTCAAAACCTGATACTGGCTATTAATAAAGTAATTTTGCATTTTTAAATGCGCCTATCAAAATGAAATTTAGAATTTTAAGTCTTCCTAAAACTCACTCATCACATTCGTAAGGAATGAGATACGTCTTACTATCCCAAATGAAAATTAAAGCCATCTGCTAATTGCCTAGCATACTTCACCTAAATGTTTTGCAAAATCTTGCTGTAACTTGAGTAAAAGCTAAAAAAAAAAAAGCAAACAGGGCTTCGGATCTTCTTTAAACGTTGGCTGTGGACCATGTGGTGGGGACCATACCATCAATGGAGGAATGTCTTCTGCAAAGGATGGGGGAGGGGCTCCTTCACGAAATGAATTGTCCTGTTTGTGCCCGAATTCTGATTCAGTTTCATAGTGGCTTATAGTGGCTCACAAATGAGCTGGGCTCCTCTGGTGGGTCAGGGGAAGGCTGGTAAGACACTATTTTTATCTTTCTTTAGTCATAATCTTCAGTTGAACCCTAAGGGCCAAATTTAGAAATGTAGATAAACCAGATGTGCTCATAAAATTGAATGCATATCTGTGCTGCCTACCAAAAATGCCCCCAAAGTTTCCTCTTGCACCGTGTTCTGATTTCCTAGTGCTGCCTGTAATGGGCCCAGAAGGCAAAGTTTCCCCCCTCATGTTTTGAGCAGCCTGGCGGCCCCACCTCTGAGAAACCAGCCATGAGGCCTTTGCAAATAAGCACCAAATGCATCATGTCTACCTCAAATGAAATCATAACACAAAAGCAAAACATTCATAAATTGATAGAAATTATAGAGCATCAAATGAGACACAAGAATTTTATCTCCTTGTTTTGTATATTCTTGTCTCCCTGTCTATAAACATATGTTTGCACATGCTGTGTATTGATAGATTAACATATAAAATTACAACACTGCATTTGCAACACTGTAGTTAAGGTTGTCTTACATTTATATTTCTGAGGTTTTATATCTGAACCATAAACAGCCTCTCTGGGCTGGAGTATGGCATTTAGTGCAAAACTAGAAAGGTGCTCATCTGTGTCCTAAACATGGAGCCCATTTCACAGAAATGCTTAGGTCTTTTTGAACTTTTTCTTTCATTGAGCTGATAAAACATCACTTTAAAAATTGACCTAAGGGCGCTGAGGTGGCTCAGTTCAGTTAAGCGCCTGACTTCAGCTTGGGTCCTGATCTCATGGTTTGTGAGTTCAAGTCCCATGTTGGGCTCTGTGCTGACAGCTCAGAGCCTTCAGCCTGGTTCAGAGTCTATGTCTCCCTCTCTCTCTAACCCTCTCCGCTCACACACTCTCTCTCTGCCTCTCTCAAAACTAAATAAACATTAAAAAAGTTGACCTATAAAATTGCATAGTTAGAATTCCTCACAATGATTCAGAACAGAAAATGGACAGAAAATTTATTATCTATATTAGGGAGAAAGGAGTAGGTTTTTTTTTTTAATCTAATGATAACTTTAAAGTATTTTATGATCATTTAAGTAGACCAGTACTTAATGACATTTCAAATTAAAGAACTAAAAAACCCGGAACAACATAAGAAACCTACTCAGCTTTTGGTGAGCTGATGAAATATTGTGACATAGTGATTTAAAGTCGTTTTCTAAATGATGCTAACAAGATAATTATGAAGCCCATTAAAGTATATATTTGCCTTGAAAAAATTTTTTAAATTATTTTTGAGGAAGAAAGTTACACAAGTATCAAGGGTATAAACATTATTTTGAAATTGAATTAGTTCAGTATTCTGCTTTGAAGTAAATTTTTCAAAAGATTGATAAATTTGGAACAAAAATAAAACTTGAAAAGTCAAATTTATTTGCTGGTGAGATTATTTCCTTTATGTTACTGAAATTCTCATTATTTCATGGCTATTCTGAACACTGATTATTTTAACCAAACTGCTTCTTTGTTTGCATAGAATTGGCTTTCACTTATTAGAAAAGCATGTTTTGAAAATTAAAACTCTCTGTCACAACAATGGGTTAAATACAAGGCAAATGTTTTTCAAATCACATATGTGTTTTATAACTTAAAAATACCTTTAAGCCTTTTTTTTCAATACCTTCCAACCATTCATAGAAGGCCTTTCCTTTTTTTTTACAATTTGGAAGTGAGAAAGGTGGATATTTTGTGGAGTGCCGGGTGCATGTTTACTCAAAATTAGCTGTGACGCATATGGGAATATGGGATACATTTCTCTTGTAGTACACAACTTTAAAAGTGGAGATTGGGAAATACATGGTTGAAATCCTTTGGGGGCTTGCACACTGAATTGGAAATACTGATCATAATAGTTAATGATCCCAATGTCTTCAGTTTCAACCATGAACGTTTTCATGCAGGATACCAGAGCACAGAGGATCAAATAAATGAACAATTTTCCAGAGTTGGAAACACGACCTTTGACTCATTCCCTTAATGTTGTTAAGTTGTGCACTCATCCCCAAAGGCTCTGCTTTCTTTTTTTCCTAACTTCAGCTACTGTGATCTCCTGGGAGTTGAGAAGTTATGGAGGATCCACTGCCCTGGAGCCCACAATGTGTGTGATTTAGTTAATGCTCCATCCTTTGCCAGTCACCATATTAAGTGTTTGGACTTGCTTATACTTCACTGCCTAGTAGCAAATGTTTCATGTCATCATTCCCTGCGGACTGAATGAGAGTAAGTCACTCACCATTTAAGCGGGAAAGCTAGAGATGGTCTCTACTAAGAAGAGCCAACCACCTTGATGCAGGGCAGAAACCTTGATATTATTTAAAATTACAGACCTAGACTTTATTTCTTATTCATTAAAATACACACCTAAGAATCATACCATTTCTTGTAGGACGTAAATGTTTCCTCTTTCTTACTTCTAGGTAGCACTTTCCAGATACAAATGACTCCAAACTTGTCAAATTCATATCCTGAAGTTTTCAGTAGCAAAGGTAGATGGTTTCTGGAATGTTTATTAGTCTAGGATTAGTCTGCTCTTCTGGTGGGGAAGGAGATATCTCCTTAACAAATGTAATAGTCTCTGAATCACAGAAAATAAAGATTGTTACTCATTTTTTTTCTACTTACCCTTCTACACCTGGTGAGCTAAATAGATATCTGAAAGCTAATGGTTGAATCCATTTCTCAGGAAATAGTAATTTATGCTGATATCCTTTCATGGACAGAAGATAGAGAGTAATGAAGTATCATGCTAGCTGAGGGCAGCACTAAGCATAAGTATAATGTTTAACATGGTTCTTAGCATACAGACCTGCTGGTAGTAATTGAATAAATGAACCCAGGAATGAATCAGTAAATGTACAAATGAGGTGTTATTTGGGGGGAGATGGGTGGCCCCCTTACCCATTAGTCTCCTGCAAAGATTTCTGAGGCACACAGTTCTGGAAGATAGGCAAATTCAACAATGTGTAGATGCTATTCTGTCTGCATCACTGCTGGCTTTTGTGTGCATACCCGCCATTGTGCAAGCTACAGGAGCCACTGTGTGGGCTCCCAGGGAACAGTCTCCATATACGTGTTTGAGATTTACCCTAGCCAGGCTCGGCACAGGGTTTTTTAATGTCAGAAATGCATTACCAAGAAATATTTGTGCTTTGCTGGGTGTGTGTAACGTAGCATTTTTTTCCTACCAGGAAGTACAGCATTGGCAAGCATTCCATTACTTTTGCAAAGTCTTAAGGTCTTTAGACCATCATTCCCATAGCTGGAAGCCCTGAGGTTATTAGATGGTAGGTGACATATGACATAGCAGTCGGATTACATTTTAAAATGCTGTCTCTTGCATGGAAAATATATCACCTGGTCTCAGTTTATTTCCCAAGACATCATTGCCGAATTTGAAGTGTTCAAATTGGCTACTGCCTTCCCTGCTCTCTCTTTAACTCCTGGTAACTTCACTTTGTGACATCAGACCCAGATTCCTATAGCATTGTTCATATTTAACATATTACATACTCTTTATATATATATATGTGTGTGTGTGTGTGTATACACATATGTATATTTGAAGTCCTGGTCATACCTCATGTATAGTATCATGATTCTGTCAGTATCCCTTAATACCAAGGATGTAAGTCATATCGTTAGTTAAAGTGGATCATAACAATGTAGCCATTCTTACCTGTGCTAGTCTAACCTCCCATCTTGCTCCTGCAGGAAGCAGGCAAATGAGTCTACTTATGACCTCCAATATCTTGAATTTACAGGTGGCATTTGTGAAGGCAAATGGCAGAGTCCACATTGTTCTTAGCCCATCTGTACATGAAAGTGGCAAAGATAGTGGGCCCTATGGGGAGGATCTTCATTCGCCTGCTAGGGGACAGTCAGTATTAATGGCATTGTCCAAAAAAAAAAAAAAAAAAAGCCAAACAAATTCAATATTGTTCACAATTCAATCTAATAGTTACTTCTTTTTATTGAGTACTGACAGAAGTCAGTCTCGACGCCTCGAGAGACTCCACATTAGATTCAGTCCCCAATTAAGTTTACAGTTCAGAGAAAACTGGAGAAGATGTTACAGAAGCAAACCACTCAGTGCCGTTCTCAGTCACAGGCTTTGCTGAGGATGTGTCCTTCCCCCGAGCCAGGAGAGGGGAGCTCCACGCCCGATGCAGAAGCACTCGTCTGGTGCAGATGAACTCCAGAACCCAGTAGAGCAAAGAAGAATGTGTTTATAAAGGAACTTTAGATGTCTCATAATAAATCTGATGTGCTTAAAAAATCCCCGAGGAGTTTAAAAAAGTCTGGATGTGTTTTCTCAAATAACTATTTAAAGCATATTAGAGTTTTTTAATTGCACTGGGGACTTTTCAAAGCATATCAGGACAAAACAGTGGAGTATAGGCCCCAATATGCTAATTAATAGATAGCTAGACCCCTGAAATAAAGCTGCAACACTCCATTAATCAGGCAGTAATTGAATTGGCACAGTGCTTTTGTGCAAACTACATGATAATTGAAAAACCAAACCTGGCAGCAGTGAGGGTAAGGTTCTCCACAATGGTGGGTCTGGGGTATCAGGCTTCCTGTCATCAGTGGACAGTTGGCCTTACTGCGGGGGGAGATGGGGTTGTAGAGTGAGAACATTGGCTGCTCTCTGAGTCCGGTGTAACTCTGTCTCCAGCCGAGATGGCCTTTTAGGTGTGTGATATCCAGTGGTCACAAGCATAACCCCACGGAAACACGCCTCATGGCTGATATGCTTCTCTCTGTTACCTAAAGACATCTGCCAATTAATGTGATTATAAAATAATAGTGAGGAACAGATGTTTCATTTGCTAATTTTATATCTGACTGTTTGAAAGCTAACTACCTGGGGATTTAACTGGCAAATACAACTTTGCTTACGAAAAAAGAAACAATGCATGCGTTTGTTTTTTCCCCCCCACACAGCTGATGTGGTCTAATTCTGGATATTGGTTGTCTATACTAAGTGCTCAGTGAGAGGGAGACTGATTGCTTCCAAATGAAGAGAAGAAAAATAGCATTTTAAACCCTTTTTACCCTTCAAACAAAACATTAAGCATATCGCTATACCCAAAAAAGGCTGTTGCAATAAAAGAGTTTAGCCTGTCATACTGTGATGATAATGGGTGGGAAAGATGTGGATAAGATGAAGATTGACATGAGTTTTCCATCGAGAACTTTGAAACAAATCATATGGAAAAGTTGGAAGACTTTTAACATTTGCCAGGCCTTTAACTGTACAGGTGGAGCGAAACGAATGTGAAAGGAAGGGCTTTAGGGAGCTGCAGTGTAAGAAATTTAGAAATTTAGAAAAAACATTTAAGTCATATTTTAATCAAATATTTTCATTCTCATTTACTCACTTGCTTCCCCAGCGAAGGTGTGTAGAGTGTGAAATGTACCTGAGATGGATTTTTCTTAGACGAGTCCCTTATTGGAATTAGACCCTTCCCACAGTCGTGACCCTTTGCTAGCTCTGTGGCAAGAAGTCAGCTCTGGAAGGGAGTTCCTTTTACTGCTTATGTTATTAACTACAACTTAATAAAGAGTCAGTAAGGAACAACAACAATAACAAAAAACCTTGGATTTGCCAATCAGATTTGCCCCTCACTATGTAGCATTAGACAAGTACCCTAACTACTCTGATTTACTTCCCTTTATCTGTGCAAAAAGGAATCTGTGTAAGAATAGGGTTTCAAATCCTTTCTAAATTTGCGCCTCCTTCCAAAAGTAATACCTCACTTTCCCTTTAAAATTTTCATATTTAGCAGCACCTGGGTGGCCCAGTCATTTAAGGAACCAACTCTTGGTTTCTGCTCAGGTCATAGCCTCCAGGCTCCTGGGATCAAGCCCCAATGGGACTCTGTGCTGACAGCATGGAGCCTGCTTGGGATTCTCTCTCTACCTCTCTCTCTCTGCCCCTCCCCTGCTCATGCTTGTTCTCTCTCAAAATAAATAAATAAGCTTTTAAAAAACAAAAAAAATTCATACTTATATATGTTGCACAAGGTGAAGAAACCATAAACCAAAGGCACACCAAAAAGGGCTTTATTTTCAAATCTCAACTCCTCCCAAGGTTTGAAGAAGTAATTTACATGACAGTTCTGGCCGCCAGTGGTCCTGCTTTGGATCACGATATTCCGACATCAACAGAGCAAGGCCCAGAGCCAATGTCAGGACTTTAACACCAAAAGGGGTTAGCACTGTGTGGGAGTGCCTTGTATGTAAAACCTCTTGCTTGCAAAGTGAACTTTGTTATCAGTAAATGCATGTAAACTTTTTTCTTACTTTGTATGTAATGTGATAGAACATTAGCTAGCGTCCCGCCCTGCCCAATCCCCTCCCCATGCATCCCCATGGCCATCAATTAAAAAAATATGTCTATGCCACGGTTTAGTAGTCTTCCTTCTGTAAAACAAAGCAATACACTTGACGGTTGATTTTCTTATTCAGAGCTCTTCTGAAGCCCCAAGGTGCTTGGTTTTTTTTATCTCAAGGTTTTATTTATTTATTTATTTATTTTCTAGGGGAGAGAGAGAGAGAGAGAGAGAGAGAGAGAGAGAGAGCAGGGGAGGGTCAGAGAGAGAGGGAGTCACAGACTGAAACAGGCTCCAGGCTCTGAGCTGACAGTCAGCACAGAGCCTGACGCGGGGCTCGAACCCACGAACCGCGAGATCATGACCTAAGCGAAAGTCGGACGCTTAACCGGCTAAGCCACCCAGGCGCCTCTATCTTAAGGTTTTAAAGAGAGCTTTCTATCATCTTGTGCTAGCAAGCTTGTTTTGTTTGGTTTTTCCCTCTCGTCACAGGCTTTATTCCTCAGCCTCTGCTCGGGATGACTTTTCTCTTTGATGCTGAGGTCATTCCCAGTCCTGCAGAAGAAGCTGCATGACTTCTGAATGACTGTTCATTTTTCAGCCTCACATGTTTCAGGCATCGCCAAGGCTGAATCTTCCCCACTCCCAGCCTTGACTGCTATCTCAATATTGCCTTAGAATATGTTTGGGATCGGTTTCAAAACCTTCGTGACTCCTCCTTTGTTTTATTTCATCTTATGTCCAAGACTCCCAACTGTACCTCCAAAACAGAACTCATATTTTCCCACTTCTCACGTCTGTCTAGTCCCTATGCTTATGTAGTGGCTGCCCACCTGCCTCTCTGCTTCCACTCGTGTAACCACTCAGGTAGAATCAATATATAAATATCGATAGCCCTTTGGAAGATGTACTCATAGCCCACTACCCTTCCCCCATTGAAAAATCTACCGCTTGTGGGGTGCCTGAGTGGCTCAGTCGGTTAAGCCTCGGACTTCCGTTCATGTCGTGACTTCATGGTTCATGACTTCCAGTCCCTCATCAGGGCTCTCAGCTCTCAGAGCAGAGCCTGCTTGGGATCCTCAGTCCCCCTCTCTCTGCCCCTTACCCGCTCATACTCTTTCTTCCTCTCTCAAAAATAAACAATAAAAAAAGGTAAAAACATACCAGTTGCTTCCCATTGTTTAGAATAAAACTCAAACTCCCCACTGTGATGTAAAAGACATTAATCATGATCTGCTCCTCATTTTCCTTTCTTATGCCTCCTGTCCCTCCCACCAGCCTCCCTCTCAACAGTGAACTTGGCCACATTTGCTCTTCTGTAACTACCATTGTGCTCTGTTGGCCTGCAGATCTTGCGTTAACTATCCCCTTTCCTGGCATGTTCCTCCCTGGGCTTTGTACATGCTGATTTCTTCTGTCCTTCAAGCTCCAGCTCAAGGATCATTTCCTTTTCTCTCCTCATAAGCTCTCCATGCCTATCCACATCCCTCTCCACCTCTATTGATTATATACATTATTGCTTACCACAGTCTCAATTCTTCTGCTTCATCGGTTTACCTTTGTATTGTTTGTCTCCCCCAGCAAGAATGTACCCTCCTTGAGGGACTTTGGCGGTACTTTTCCCTGCCACACTCTGAATGCCTATGACAATGCTCAATAAACACTCGCAAAATGGATAAAAAATAATATTTCCACTGTAAGCATATGCTTGTAGTCTGTGCAACTGTTGAGGAGTTACTAGCCCAGTGGTAGACACACATACTAAGACTCAGGGTCTCTTCCAAGTGTTTTCAGGAAAAGAAAAGAAATCAATAACTGCCCCCAAATTATCATTCCTTTTGCTTAAAACACACACACACACACACACACACACACACACACACACATTGAATTTTTAACGCAAGTCTCTGTCAATCAAATTCGACTCCATGGGAACAGATATAGGGAAATCAATCTATTTTAAGACAAGAATAAAAGAAAAATAAAGAAGCTTCTGTTTCAAGGGCTGGCCAATGATTTCATAAAGGGCCAGAAAGTAGTAAATATTTTAGGCTTTGCAGGCTATATGGTCTTCATTGAAACTGCTACTCAGTTCTACATTTGAAGTCAAAGAGCCGAATGTAGATAAATGGATGGGTGTGGCTATGAACCATTAAGACCTCATTTATTGACACCGAAATGTGAATTTCATATAATTTTCAAATGTCATGAAATATTATTCTTCTTTTGATTTCTTCAGCCATTAAAATGTGAAACCATTCTTTCTTTCTCATGGGCTATAGTAAAAACGGGCAGTGGGCCAGATCTGCCCCGTGGGCTCTCATTTGCCAGCCTCTTTTAGAAGTGTTGAATGTCCCTAACTCCTTCTTGTTTAACTTGCAGAGAATTGATATTTGCCTTAACTTCGAGTTTCTAGCTGCTCATTCTGTGCATAGAGTCTGCATCTTCTGAAGCCATTTGCATCTCTGACTTTGTTGGCTAAGAATCCTCTGTGAGTATCAAAGTCATGAATCCCTTTCAAAGCTAAAATGACTTCGTTTCCTGATAACCCTAGAAAATCCCCCTTGTATAGGAATGGAAGAAATGCCCTTCTCTGTCCTAGCTTTCCCAGTGGGTGGCATCTGTTTTCGGAGGATTATTTCCATAAATCAATATGAGCCTGTATGCATTCTACATCGTTCTACCCTGTCATGCTACACCATGCCACACCATCTATTCTATTGTTCCTTCCCTCCTTATCTCTTTCCTTCTGAGAGCCATTTTACTCCTATCCCTTTCCCAGCCTATATGTGCAACCTGTGTTCTAGCTCCATTCCCATCTGACCGTGTCACCTCCCATTTATTGCCCGAGCAACCGCAGCTGTCTCCTGCCCCCTCAGTCTTTCCCTCTCCTGTGTCTTCCTGCACATACTTGCTCAACACCCTAAATCTTGACAAACCTTCATATCCTTCCTGCCTTCCTTTAAACTGTTGTCCTATTTAAGTCATCCCTTTCATCCCCAACCTACTTAAAAAGATGTCATATGCCATTTTATCACCAACTCTTCTACCTACTATTGCTGCAGAGCAAACTTCCCTAAAACCAATTATCTTGGGGGGAAAAAAGTGTTATGTATCTTGCTTATGAACTCACAATGTGGACACGGCCGAACAGGGACATCTCAGCTCTAGTCCAGGGAGCACCAGTTGGAATAACTCAAGTGGCGGCTAGAGGATCTGTCTTTAATGGCTCCCACATGGCCAGGAAGTCAGAGCTTGGCATTCCATGGGCTTCTTGGGTGACCACAGTGTGGTGTCTGTGTGCCAACACCAGGCATTCAAGAGATAGGAAGGGACACTGCCAGGCTCTTAAGGCATACAGAGTGTTAACAGTGTTATGGGAACAGCACTGGGGCCATGTTTAAAAACCTCTCCTTAAAATTCCTTTGGTAATAGTACTATTAAACACCAACCTACCAGATCCAGGGATTTCTTTTTAGTATTTCTTCCATGTGACCCCTTCTCTTAGCTGACAGTCTCAGGCCCTTTTTTCTCATCTTTTTTAGAACATGGGATATTGTTTTGTCTTTACCCTCTTTTAGCCCTTGATGTGTTTCTCCACTTGACATTTTCACTTTCCTTCCTTGTTCATGTATCTTAAATATTGGAATTCTCCTGGGATTGATTTTTGTCTTCCTTCTAGGCGTTCTTACTGAGTCCTATAGCACAAATTAACCTCTATCATCTAGTGACACCTGATTTGTGTTTGAAATTCCACCCATTTTTCTGTGTTTCAGAACTTCTTTTGTAAGTATGCCATGCAGTGCAAATATTCATATTAAATGTGAAAATATCAGAGATACACTCTGGCTATGTAGAACTCTCTGCCTTTTGAACATTGCCCATCCTCGAATGACTCTGTACCTTCACTCATGCTGTGATCTATACCCAGATCACTTCTTACCCTTTTGGATGAACCAAGTCATGGTTTCATGGTTCATGAGATTGAGCCTGGCATCGAGCTCTGCACTGGCCGTGTGGAGCCTGCTTGGGATTCTCTCTCTCTCTCTCTCTCTCTCACACACACACACACAAGTTCTCTCTCTCTCAAAATAAATAAATAAACATTTAAAAGTATAGCTAAAATAGATTGCACTGTATGAAACCTCCCTGATTCCTAGGCAGAGTAAATTGCTCTGAGCGGGTGCCCATAGCACTTTGTTCTTTGAGCATGAGACATCATCTTAGTTGCAATTTTGTTTGATTATAACCTTCAGCCCCTGCTCATTCACTGCTTATGCAGCATAATTGAAGGAATAAAATATGCCTGTGACTTAAAAAATGTGGAGTATTCATTTTCAGAAAAGTCCAGATATGAATTAAAGGGAGTCAATTACTTTGGTGTGTTTTTACTTGTGTGAAACTAAAACTGGAGTTTTATTTTGGTTTCATTTGGAGAGGGAGTGGGGGTGAGTGAACCTTCACGATGGAGGGCAAACTCTACTTTTTTAGACTAGAATAATGTGTCTCTTCACTTAGCAACCAAGGTGGCTGAAACAAATATATCGAGACAAACTTCTTGTTTCCCTATTTGACTTTAACTAAGTTTTGAGAAATATGGGATGTGTCCATTGGTCACTTTTCCACTTCAGGCCATTTGTAATTAAAAGCAAAACTGATAAACATCCCGCGCCCTTTATTTCTGGCTCAAGTTGTCATGTGGACACCTCCTGCAGACACAGGTCTGAACCAAAAATGCTGGTGACTATTTTGAAACTGTCATTATATAGCTTAGCCACAATCTGAATAACATTAGCTACACAAAGGACTCTAAGGTAGCAAAGAGCTATTATGGTTACAGAATGTATGAGAAGAAGCCGAGGTCTTTGATTCAAACACAAAGAAACTTACCTAACATTTTTTTTCAACAGTCTCATCCTCTTAAGTATGTGGAACTTCCAGACTTACAGAGGAAACTCTATACTTAGAGTTGGCCTGTCTTTAAAAAAATTTTAGTAACACATTGGATAATATTTTCTTGAGATATCCTGTTTCTTTTAATCATTGTCCCCACCCCCCGCCCTTCACTGGAGAGTTTCCCATTATTCGGCAACATATGGATGAAACATTTTTTTCAGTACTCATGTCTGAACAAAGTAATCATTCTCTCATTAGCCAATTATTCTTCAAAATCAAATGGAACAGACATGTTTGCTAAGACAATTTAGTTTAATAAACCCTATGGAATCAGATCTCACATATCTTCTGTTCAAATGGTTTAATTCAAAGATTACAATATAGATAACAAGTGGTTCCTTCCTTTCTTTTCTCTTTCTTTCTTTCTTTCTTTTTGGTGGTACATCAACAACATTTGTTCTCAAGAAAGCAGCTAGAGATGGGATGAAAACTAGGTTTTTAGAAGATGTAAAGATAAAAGGAGGAGAATGTTTGCTTATGTGCAGAGATCCCTTATCCATCCAGCTCCAAAAGACTTATTCTTTTTTCCCCTCCTGTATCATCAAAAGTCCGTGATTTATTTCAGCTCTTCTTTCAGATGTTGGATCAACATCCTGACCAAGGAGATGAAGGGGGAGTGCTTTGCCCAGTTGTGTTTTCCAGAAGGATGTGATGCAGTCTTTGGGAAAGGTAAATTATCTCAGAATTTCTGTAACCTCTCTAGTTCTGAAGGGTATCTCCAAGCAATGGGAAAATGAGAAAGCATTTTCAGCATATCACTGGGGTGGAGGCAGGAGAGAAAGGAGTCTTATGCTCTGTCGTGTTTTTACTCCATGATTGTTTGCTGGTATTTTACTGCATGCTGTTCTATGTGATTTTTTTATTCCCAAGTTATTCTGATGATTCACTGTGTGTCTTTGCTTTGATACAGAAGAGGCTTCCTCTAGCTCTTGTTGCATTTCTGTTTGTGGCTGACTTTCTGGGGGTTTATTTTAGGCATTCAATTTTGCGGTTTCTTTTCTTTTCTTTTTTAATGTTTATTTTATTTTTGAGAAAGAGAGGGAGAGAGAGAGAGAGAGAGCGCGCCTGAGCAGAGGAGGGACAGAAAGAGAGGGAGACACAGAATCTGAAGCAGACTCCAGGCTCTGNTGCTGGTATTTTACTGCATGCTTTTCTATGTGATTTTTTTTTTATTCCCAAGTTATTCTGATGATTCACTGTGTGTCTTTGCTTTGATACAGAAGAGGCTTCCTCTAGCTCTTGTTGCATTTCTGTTTGTGGCTGACTTTCTGGGGGTTTATTTTAGGCATTCAATTTTGCAGTTTCTTTTCTTTTCTTTTTTAATGTTTATTTTATTTTTGAGAAAGAGAGGGAGAGAGAGAGAGAGAGAGCGCGCCTGAGCAGAGGAGGGACAGAAAGAGAGGGAGACACAGAATCTGAAGCAGACTCCAGGCTCTGAGCTGTCAGCACAGAGCCCCATGCGGGGCTCCAACTCACAGTAAGATCATGACCTGAGCCAAAGTCAGAGGATTAACTGACTAAGCCACCCAGAAGTCCCCAGGTTTGCAGTTTCTGATCTTTTTGGCTGTGCAAGTCAGAATACATACCAATAGAATTCTGGGTTTCCTGCCAAAATTTAAGGAACACCAAATATCTTCAGGTAAAGTCCTAACACAGTACAAATAATTAAGGCAAATCCTGAGAACAAAAATTCTTAAGTACCAGTGCTTGCTCCAGGTATCAAAAAAAAAAAAAAAAAAAAAATTCTCTACCAGACAAAACATTGAAAGCTTATAGCTCTAGTCCTTCCTTGGCAGCTAATTGGTAATGGAAATATAAGCTAGAAATCTACTTCTTTCTGTACCTCAGTTTCTTTTCCTGTAAAACTGGTTCTTCTGCTCTGAAACTCTATGATCCTTTGTGTTCATTATCATGCAACTTTGCACATTTTCTAAAAGAACAAACAAGGACAAGTCTGTCAACATCAAAAGTAACAGTAACAAAATACACAATGCCTTTAATTTAAACTTCAAGTACTCACAAGTGGGAAAGACACACACATACACACAGAAACACACACAATAATATCAACATACAATACATTACACAATTATTTAAATGATCTCATATCCCTACACTGGTTTATCCATACCAACGGGGTGATGTTTTACTTCCAGTAACTTTTTAAAAAAGTTTCTTGTCCGGGCTGTTAAACACCATGACTGAGTCTCATGTTTAAGCCATTACTGACTGCTGCCACAGTTCTCTGTACTGGGTAGATTGGGGTGACAGCTGTCGCTGCCGCAGGGTGCATTTTTTATAATAGTTTTATGATTCACCCTTTGAGATGAAGATTTGGACACCTGATACCAGCCTGTGATTTTCCCCCTGTAATTTGCAGAATGGGTAAAACCAAATAACAGCCTCTAGGACTCACGGGTCTCATGCCAAGTGTTTCAGAAATGACATCGGTGGGAATTGAAAACCATATTCATTTTTTTTTTTTGTCAAGTATATGCTGATCACTTTCATTTGCTAGCACTAGTTGATGATGGGAATGGGGTGGAGTCTGGCTTTCCCTCAAAGTCATAGCAAAGCCATAGTTTTTCTCCCCATTTCACTTCCACATGATTATGGAGGTGTTGACCAATGATATGTCAGCTCAGTGTCAGCGATTTTCATGACAAATATGTGGTCTGTAAAGAAAAATCTGTTCAACAATATATTGAGTGTGCTTTCCTTAAAATCCAGAATATCCTTAAAATATTTGGCTTGTACATATGCACAATTTATTATTATTATTTATTTATCTAGAGAGAGGGAGCATAAGAAAGAGTGAGGGGTAGAGAGAGAGAATCTCATGCAGGCTCCTCTCAGCACAGAGCTCAATATGGGGCTCCATCCCATGACCCTGGGATCATGACCTGAGGTGAAATCAGGAGTCAGTCCCTCACCCGGCTGAGCCACCTAGATGCCCCAATATGAAAAATTTAAGTGCAAATAGGAAAGGATATGAGAAAAATTGATTTTTTTTAGGTAGCTTGATATTGATAGTGCACAAGCTGACAGGAAAGAGGGAATTAGTTTCCCCCTTGACTTTCGGTGTTTTTCTAAGCTTTGGCTTCAATCAGACTGACTCAGGGTTCTGGGAAGGCTGTTGGTCTTCAGCCTAGGTCCAAAGTGTGTCCTCTCTCCATCCATGGCTTCCTTCTTCTCCTCTCTGGCCAGTTCCCAAAGAACGGCAGACTGGTGACCACACCATTCTGAACAGTTGACATTGAAAGGGGTAAATGTAAGCACCCTGCCCCCCCCATGTCAGCACTGAGATCAACAAAGACAGCATTGGGCATCCTGCCAGCACCTGAGATGACAGTCATCATATAGTCAGTGTAGTGCAAAAGAAGATGAGCTGCTGCTTTGTAAGCATGAACCATTTTACATGGAGGCTAAGAACCTCGGGCAGCATGACCTGTGTCAAGAAGTCAAGGTGAAGAACAGAGGCAATGAAGAACAGCTACCAGCGTCTCTGTAGGTTCACTTTCACTCAGCAAGTTGAACTTAAGGTCTCTGGAAGAATGTTCTAAAGTTCTCTGAGTCAAATGGGAAAAAAAATTAAGCTCCTGTATTCCTCAGAGCGTAACCAGGCCCCTCAAAGGCACAAACCTCAGCAGGAGGCATCCTGGGATGAGATCCTCTGGTCAAGCAGTAGTGTTGTTGGGACCAGTCCAGGTAAAATAGAGGTACATGGGGGAGACAGTGCAGGATCTAGGCTGCAGCGGGAGCCTGACTTCCAGTGCTTGGGAGAGGAGTGTCTGAGGATATGTGAGAAGCTTCAGAGAAATGGGAACTGCGTCAAATGATCTTGAGAAGAACAGAGAGAGAAACATCACCAACTTTTGGGAGTCATGACAGAAGACATTACCATGGTCTGTATATAAGAGCATGCAAATGAAAGCAAAGGGGGCCATAAAAATTAAACCTCCTAAGCCACTATGGCTGCAGGATAGGGCTCGCCAATGGCAAAAGGATAAAAATTTTGGCAGCCTAAAATCCCCAAATCTAATGTTTCTTTACTGAAAGTACTGATAAAGTATGAGCTACGAGGCTGGGAGCCAGGGGCAGCTGGGTGTCTCAGCTGGTTGAGTGGCGGACTTAAGCTCAGGTTATGATCTAAAGTTTTGGGGGTTTGAGTCCCACATTGAGCTCTCTGCTATCAACGCAGAGACCACATTGGATACTCTGTTCCCCATGCTCTCTGCCCCACCCCTGCTTCACACTCTTTTTCTCTCAAAAATAAATAAACATTAAAATACTAAAATAGAATAAAATATGAACTAGAGAAGGACAATTGATAATATCATTTAGGGAAATTAGAGGTAATGTAATTTGAAATGGATTTCTCCTTAAGAAAATCTAAGGTATTTGTAAACCTTAGAAATAATACAACTATTAACCTGCCATATGAATGTATAAAGCACAAGGGGGTATTGAACTACAGAGCTCTATGCTCCATACAATTCAAAATAAATGCCAAATAGAGTGTTACCGACTTAGAAGGTTTCCTGTATTCTAATCCTAATAAAGACTGGGATATGTGGAAACAATTTGGGTTTGGAGACTAAGTATCTCAGGTTTGCATTCGACCTGTATTGGCTGTGGACCTTGAGTCTGCTGCTAAATTAACCTAAACTTTGCTCATTTATTCTTCAGAAAGTAGAGATAAGAATACATGCATCACAAAGCTGAAAGGAGGATTAATTTCCATGGCATTTCAACGGGTTTATGGTCCCATCTTTGCTGGGAGCAGATGTGAAAAGAATTGACCTTTCTCCAATCAATACTTCCAACATTGCTTTTGGACCTCTGGTCCTAGTCCCTTAATGAAATCTTGGGTAGATCTCTTAAATTTTCGATTACATTGATCATTAAAACACTGTTTGATTTAAAACTTTAGTCTGAAATTTGATTTAACTCTGTCCTTAGCCCAAATGCCAAGGTAAAGCTAAGCTAAAACATTGACTACCTTGAGTATGGTATGATCTCTCTCTGGGTGATCTCTCCTCTTCCCTCTCTCTTCAAGGACTAGCTGTGCCCATGTTCTCATAAGGCATGGGAAGAGAGGGAAAGGAACTTGTGTCTGTGAATAGCTGCTTTCTTTGGTAGTGCTCTTCCTGTTAGTTAATGCTGCTTCTCGGACTCTTACTGATAGAGTGTTGATATTCTCTGTGGCAGGCATCTAAGGAGGCTTCATGTAGAAGTTTTCCAGAGGGGCTATGGTACCGTACAGTGGCTGATGTGGGAGGTGCAGATCTATTGGGCATCTCCCTAACCTCCTCTAGCTCTGTGTCCTAAAGCTTTTTGGGGGAAGTACTAGAAAGATGGCTCAATCCTACCTACTGTCTATGATGGGCCAACCCCTTGACTACATGGTCCATGAAAATGCCTGCCTTGTCAGCCTGACAGGGTATGAGCTTTTCAGGCACCACAGCTTTTCAGTTCTCCTCCTTTCATCACATAGATGATGCAACATGCTGACAAATTCACTGGGCTCCTGCTGGACCCCTAAATGGGAAACAAGAACATAGTGTCTTCCATCTTGTGGACACCTCTGTTACTGAATGAGTAGATCTCTTGGAACTTTTCTTCATTTGGCTTGGGGGCATGGGGGTTTCCCCTTGCCAAAGAAACTCCTCTCCCACAGGTTCATGACTCTAAGGAGTCAGCAAGGACTGCAGCTCGATAACCAGGGGAATGATCAGGTGGCAGCATGACTGTTGTTTTCACTGTTTTTAGTAAGACCTCCACAGTACTGTGCGGTGTGAATCCCTTGCTTTCTTAGAGTTTCCTTCTCTCTGTTTCTATTAGCCATCTGTGTTTTCACATTGCCCACTTTTTCCATTAGTCATAGTTATCTTAAATTCCCAGTCTGATGATTCCAAATCTCTGTCATAGCTGAGTCTGGTCCTTAGACTTGTGTTGTCTCCCCAAACTGTTTTTGGTCTTTCATCAGGTCTTGTAACATTGTTTTTTTCTGGACTACCAGACAGGATGTACTGAGTACAAAGAATGGGGGCAAACAGGCTTTTCATTGAGGTCTTTTGTTTACCTCGCTAGGGTTTAGGCCGTGTTTACTGTCTGCTATAGATAACATCTGGGGAAGCTAAACTTTCCTCATGTCCTTGGTTTCTCTTCTCTGTTGTCTTGTGGTTTCCCTAGAGATTCCTTCTTCAATAGGAGCAGAATCTTGACTCTCTTTCACTTTAATGCCCACGAGCTGCCCTATTGCTGTGATAGCAACATGTGGAGGAAAGGAAAACATTCTGTAATCCTGTGATTAGGTCCCAGTATTTTAGTTAGCCCGAGTTGGAATGTCTTTTGCCATACATTGAAGACAAGAGGGGGCTAGAATTGGATACTGGGTATTGGGTACAGCATTGGGTAACCGCATATTGGTTAGGCTATGGTAAAATCATTTCTCTCGAGGGGTGGCCTTTGTTAAGGAGAAAAGAAAGCTCTTGGTATATTTCAGATGCTTACTTTTTTGTCTTTCCATGTCAGAAGAGGTGTTTTCTCTAATTTTCATATTGAGAACATAAGTGGACTCCTAAAGGTAAAACTCATAAAGTTTGGGGCCTCCCAAAGGCTGAGACCTCTCATGCTAATCCATGCCCAGTTTCCAGCAATTGGTCCACTACCTGGTAAGTGAGCCTACCAGTTGCTAAGCCCAGCATGGCTTCTGCACCCCGTAAGTTGTGATTCCTATATCCACCTGTCTACCCAACTTCTGGGCTGGTGGTTTCTTTTGTGATCTCAGTCCTCTGAGGGATCTGAAAGAAGTTGATTTTCAGTATGTGCAACTTTGTTCTTGTTGTGAGAAGGGTAGTGATGATTTCTAAGATCTTTAATTATTGGACCAGAAATCACAAGTCAAGAGCTTGCTCTTGGCTGTGTTTCCTAGTGCCAAAAACAGGAAAAGAAGTTAGCGTCATCTTATAAATCCTTTAATCTTGAAGTTGAAAATGTAGGATTCATGAAAACATTACTCTGGATGCAAAGAACCATAAAAAATACAAATATAGCAAGAATCAATATCTGTAGCCAGAACCATGTTTTTTTTTTAAATGTTTCTACTACCATTCTGAAAATTTATGACTTCGAAGTTTTACTGAATAATGACTAAATATTTGTCTTGCAGGAATAGAAGTAAAAGGCTGACAGGAATGGACAAAAATTCAGACACATTACTGAGATAGTTGTATTTTATGCCAGCCCCTTTTTAAAAAAAATTTTTAGTGTTTATTTATTATTGAGACAGAGAGAAACACAACATGAGTGGGCGAGGGACAGAGAGGGAGGGAGACACACAATCTGAAGCAGGCTCCAGGCTCCGAGCTGTCACCACATAGCCTGACCTGGGGTTCAAACCCACGAACCGTGAGATCATGACCTGAGATGAAGTCAGACACTCAACCAACTGAGCCACCCAGGCACCCCTATGCCAGCCCCTTTTTGAACAGCATACATGTGAAGAGCCCTCACCTGTCCCTCTGTTTTGGTCCATCTATAGGCAGAGTGCCTGTGCAAGTCAAAATGTGGCCCTAAAGATAAAAGGTGGGAAGCTCTAAGTCACTGTCCATTTCCACTGCCTAAAAGTAAACGGGATCTATTTATCATCTATCAATCTATCATCTATTGATCTATCTAACTACATTCTAACCATGATGTTTCTGTTGTGTTCTTCTACATGAAAACTGCTCATGTTGTGATTAGAAAGTAAATTTAAGAATGTTATGTAGAAGGACCATCCATTAGGGTAACCGAACATTTGAACTTCTAGAGGGTTTTGTAAAGTGTGCCTTGGGACCAGCTTTTGGGGGGTGAGAGAAGAAGAATTCATTCATCAGCTTGTGTCTTCCATTCGTCAAGAGTTGCCATGTGAGCATTGCCCTCCCCATGACTTCTGAATTCTGTATGCCTGAACACCGAGGGGACGCATTTTTAAGACTGAGGTGTCAGAGAGTCAGGCCAGGGAACAGCATTGGTTGGGCATGAAGCTTACCATTGCTACATGTGTATGAAGATGGTCCTATCAATGTTTGGGGTTTAAGTGGATTTGACAGTCAGGTTTGAGATAGTGTGATACTGCTGCTTACAGGCATCTACCCCATATCCCGGGAGTTCAGTGGCGATTACAGAAATCTTGAAAATGGATCCAGGAAGGAGCTAGCTATTTTGCTTCTATTTTCTCTGAACAAAAAGACTTAAAAAAAGGTGCTAGGGCTACATTCAATAGTGTCTCAGACCACTGGATGGTTTTTTTTAGATAAAGTGTGTTTTTTAGATAAAATGTGTTGCCAAATAATCTATCCAGAACATTTCTCTGACAAAAGAACAGAAAACAGTGTTCACATTTATTTATTCAAATTACTCAAATTTCAGAGTATGTTTTGGTAAAGAGAAACAGTTTCCTGGTTAGTTGAATTTAGGTATCTTTTTATTTCCAAATAGAAATTCTCCCTCCCCACCCCCCCCATATATCCATATATATATTGGTGTATGTATAAGTATTGAGAAAAATACATAGAAAGTATATATTTGAGAGAAATGCCTATACAGTAAACCTTGCATTGCAAGCATAATTTGTTCTGGACACATCCCTCTAATGTAAAGCACTTGTACATTAAAGCTAATTTCCCCATAAGAAATAATGGAAACTCAGATGATTCCTTCCACAACCCAAAAATATTCATATAAGAACGATTACAATACAAAATGATAAAGCAATTACAAAACATAAAGAAAAATAAACAAATTAGGCCACACTTATCTTTGAAAACCTTTGTGGCTGGTGTGAGGGAGACAAGAGAGAGGAGGGCTGTTGTGCAGGATGACTTTAACTTTCACTAACAGTATCACTGCTATCTATTGGCTCAATGGAATCTTTTTCTTTTTTAAAAACAAAATTTAATGTTTACTTACACTTTTGAGAGAGAGACAGAGACAGAGACAGAGCATGAGTGGGGAAGGGGTAGAGAGAGAGGGGGACACAGAATCCAAAGCAGGTTCCAGGTTCTGAGCTGTCAGCTCAGAGCCCGACACAGGACTTGAACTCATGAACTATGAGACCATGGCCTGAGCCAAAGTCAGACACTTAACCGACTGAGCCACCCAGACGCTCCTGGAATTGTTTTTGTTTTTGTGCCGCTTTAACAAGGAACCTATCCAATGACCCTCTGCTTTTGCCTCCTTTTGAGGATTTCATGGAAATGTGACATTGCGCTGTCGTTAAACAGATTCATTGCTTGCACTGCTTACAGCCTTATTCAGATGATACTTTTCTACAAAATTTCGCACTGTTTCCCACATTTTATACCTCTCCTTAATCTTATTTGAAGGGAGGGATCCCTCCTCCTTTTTCTACTCCTCTGCAGATTAGATGCAGATAGAGATTTCTTATAAAATCTTGCAGTTTTGGTCACTCACATATCTCCTTCATGCTTCTCGATTTCTTTCTTAACGTTCACTTAATCATCTCCTTCTTCTTATCTTTCTTTTCAACCATTTTTCTGCAAGGGGGCCATTACATATGCTCACACAGATGTTGACTACAGAACAGTATTAATAAACTCTTGTCATATACTGTATTTAATGTAACTGGCAATAAGGCAGCAGAGGAAAAGGTCTCTATCTCCAGGTAGCCAGACCCAGAAAGAAGCAAACAAAGCCTTCCTAAGCTTACTCTTGTATTGAAAAGCAAAAGACTATCCATAAGTGCTTTAAAGTGACAAGAAAATACACTAATGCCAGTTGTGGGCACCTTCCAATGATCTAAAAATCACTCATTTCTGCCAAACACAGAGCCTGAAACAGAGCATCTGAGCATGAGAGCTGATCACGCACAATCCCACAAAGAGGGAGAGAGAGAGAGAGAGGGAGAGAGGGAGAGAGGGAGAGAGGGGGAGAGAGAGAGAGAAAGAGAGAGAGAGAGAGAAGAACCTTATTGGCTCAGTTGTGATCATGTGACATTCAGCATCAATTGAGACTTGTATTGCAGGACAGCTCTGGTTTATCAAGTTAAAATTTATTAGAAATATTTGCTCATCTTGCAGAACACCAGCAGAACAAGTTACTAACAACCCAAGGTTTTACTGTATTTGAAAGAAATCTGTATATATGTATATGTATATAATCAAGAAAAATGTGTGCACACACACACACACATACAAACAGAGAGAAAGATATTTTTCCCCCTCAAAATGAGCTATCTCAACTCAAGTATAAGAAACATAAACAGAATATTAACTTAAGGCATACTTAAAGGTTAAAATATAGGAAATTTAGGTTTCTTTTTAGACATATATTTTTCCTGTGGTGTTCTCTCTGATATCTAAGATTTAACATTTACTGCTGTCCTTTTGGTAAAATAAAAAAATAAAGCAACTTCTTCACTTTCATATTTCCTGATTCCTTGATCAACTTTTCAAACACATCTAATTTCATCAAGGACCACCTAAATTCCCTCACGGGCCCACCTAGTCTCTTATCTTCTTTTGCAAAATAGATGAAAGAATACATTTAATTCTTAAGATGACATTACTTTGTCAACAAATTACCTCTCTCGGTCTTTCAACATTCTACTGTCTTCTTTGCTGACCCCTCATCTTTGAAAAATGTTCTGATATTTATGTAAACTTTTCTGTAATTTTCCTTTTATTTTTCACCTTTGCTTTTCTGATATATTTTTTACACTTGACTTCCTTCTATAATCTTCTCAGTTACTTCTATACTTGGTGTTTTGTATCTCATATATTGGTCTCCTTTACTCTGGTAACCATCTGCACCTCCTTAAGTATCTCTGTTGACCTTGAACCATTCTGAACATATTTATTGGTATGTGACATTCCCAACCCTTGGGTATACATTAATTTGTCATCTAATATTTCCATTTCTCCTATCTGGTCTTTGTAGAATTCCATTATTTTGTCCCACTGATTGCTCCAACCTCTTATCACACTTTTGCAAAGAATGCATGCTTCTTGAAACATGGCATTTAAAAAAATCATTATTCAGTGTTTGGATCCAAACTAGGATCATTTCTTTGGTTGGAATCACTATTTCACAAAGAAGGGTCCTAAACTGGGCATAGGATATTGTATTTTTTTAGTTAATTTTCTTTAGACAAGAAATATAGATCATGGCACTTAAACAGACTTTATTTCTTCTAACATAGAGGAAGTATGGGGCGCCTGGGTGGCTCAGTCAGTTAAGTGTCCTACACTAGACTTTGGCTCAGGTCATGATCACATGGTTCTTGGGTTCAAGCCCCACCTCAGGATCCTCACTGGAAGCATGGAGGTTGCTTGGGATTCTTTCTCTCCCCCTCTCTCTTCCCCTCCTCCTCTGGTACTTGCTCTCTCTCTCAAAATAAATAAATAAATAAATAAATAAATAAATAAATAAAAATAAATACAATACAGGAAATGTGATCACCAGGTTCATCACCTTTATGTAACAGAGGTGCTTGCAATCTGTCTCATTTGAGTGAACAGCAGGTTCATTACCAAATAAAGGCATTTCCTGCTTATTTCTCTCCTTTCCTGCAGTGACTTTCTGCTCATGATCTGTCATTGTTCTACTCCACCATTTTCCCTAAACTTACTTTTGAGTCTCTTGCCTTGTATGCAGCTGGGGGCTAAAAGTAATTTTAAAACCAACTGATATGAAAATTGGATTGTAATCAAATACAATTTGTGCATTTCCTTTTACAAATGTTAGTTTAAAAAGAATAGGAATTTCATTATTTTTTGAGGATGTTTCCTAGAAAGTAAGCTTAAATATTACTGGCATGTCTTTTTTCTTCTCAACTCTGACCTCTGGGCATGCTTTTGTTTTGTTTTTTCTACTTGCGCCAGCTAAAATGAATTTCTTTCTGTTCTTTACAATGAAAACTCATAAATTTCAGCTTTGGTCAAGAAGTCTTCTACTAAAAGTGAACTGCTGATTTTTTTTTTCCAGTTTCACCTCCAGGCACAAACTCATATCGTCATGTGGGATAGTAATATAGGTGTTTCGGTACAATCATACACACAATCGTTTTTCCTTTTTCTAGTGCTGTGTCCATTGTCAGCTGAACCATCAATGGCTGAAAACCTGAACATGTTTTAGATCAGAAACTTATTGTTTTCTAGTCTGTGATTATATATATTATATATATATATATTTATTTATTTTCTTGTTTGTGATTAGAAAGTTGCAGGGGTACAATGTGATGAAAGAGTGTCATGTTAAGAATACTCTAGCCTGGTTCAAATCTGAGTTCAATCACTTACAATGAACCCGCAGACTATTTTTGTCACCTCTCTGAATCAACATGCCCCTCTATGAAGAAGTTATGTGTACTGCAAAGTTCCTGTGATGGCTAGAGATAGTATTTGAGCCTAACTGCCATTGGGGAGTTGAGGTATTGTTATCGAAGATATTTAACAAGTATAATTAATTGCGATCGAACATATTCATAGTCTTTGAGCTATGTTACAGATCCTCCAAAGAAACTGTCTTATATTATCAAACAAATAGCCTGTGAGTTGGAGGGCAAACCATTGTCCTCTAATTTTACATTATTTAAAGGCAAGTTGCATCTAGACATGAACTTACATTTAACTTTTTAGAGTGTTAAATAAATCCGGGATTACAAGTATAAAATTGGAACTTTTTTCGTTTTGCTTTGCTGAACTTTGAAATGCTTGACATTAATTGCTAATGATTTTGAGCGTATGATTGTATGAAGACATGTTTAGGGCACAGACAAAATGTGTCACACATGACATAGAGCAAAAGTGCAAACACGCAAAGGGAATATGGTTTTCCTCAAGCTGCATTCATCATCTCTCTCTAGACCAGGATTCCCCGGCCCCAGGCCAGTGGTTCTGAAACTTGACTTTTATTAAAGTAACCTAGAGGTACAAACTGCTAGGTCCTACCCCAAAGGTTTCTGATTTAGTAGATCAAAAGCAGGGCTGAAAAATTTTGCATTTCTAATGAATTCCCAGGTGATGCTGAGGGTGCTCCAGTTTCAGGTACCCACCACCACAACCAAGATACCAAATTGTTTCATCACCTCAGAGATCTTTCTTGTGCTACACTTTTACAGTTCACCTATCCATTCCGACCTCCTCTACCATCCCAAACCAAAGACAAATGCTCACCTGCTTTTCAACTCAAGTGTTACCGTTTTGAGAACAGTATATAAATGGAATTACATAGCGTTCTACCTTTAGAGATTTACTCGGCATCATGCTCTTACAATTGAACCATGTTGTTGGGTGTATCAGTAGTTCATTCCTTTTTATTCTTAGGTAGTATTCAATGGTATGAATGTATCAGTTTGCTTAAATATTCACTTATTGAGAGATTTGCTGGTTTTGTGGAATTTGGAGCTATTACTAACGAAGCTGCTATGAACAATCATGTACAGGATTTTGTGTAGATACAAGTTTTCCTTTCTCTGGCATGAATGCAAAGTGCAGTTCTAGGTTATATGGTAAACGTGTGTTTCCTTTTTAAGGAATTGACAAACTTGTCCTGAGGGGTCATCAGCAATTATTATCAGCATCCTGAGCAATATTTGATTGTCACTATTTTTATTTTAGATATTCTGACAGGTATGTAATAATATGTCATTGTGGTCTTAGTTTGCAGATTTTTAGCCTTTTAATTTAATTTTTTTATCTTTGTCCCTCTTTTTTTAATTTAAATTTTAGTTAGTAAACATATAGTGCAATATTGATTTTGGAAGTACAACTCAGTGGTTTATCGTTTGCATACAATCAATTTGCATTTTTATTTGTCATACATATAACTTTGGTGAAATATCTCTTCATGTCCTTTGCATATTTTATTAGATGGCTTATTTTTTTTACCATTGTTTTCAGAATTCTTTATATATTCTAGATGTGAGTTCATTATAGGATATGTGGTTTGCAAACATTTTCTCCCAGATCTTAGTTTTTCTATTTTCCCCTTAGCAGGGAATTTCCCAGCACAAAAGTTTTTAATTTGCATAAGGCCCAACTTTATCAATCATTCTTTTGTCGATTTTGCTTTTGGTGTCATGTCTAAGAATTTTTACCAAATCATAGAACCTGAAGATTTATTTTTTCTCCTTAAACCTTTTATAGTTTCATATTTTACATTTAAATGTATGATCCATTGTGATTTTTATGTAAGGTTAAAGTTTAGGTAATTTTTGCAAATTTTTGCTTTTTGCTTATGAATATCCAATTGCTCTAACACCATTTGTTAAGAAGAGCTTTTTCCCCATTGAATTGCTTTTGCATCTTTGTCCAAAAAAGTTGTCCTTATTATATTGGGCTATTTTTGGATTTTCTATTCTGTTCCATTCATTTGTGTATAGATTGCTGGTATGATACAGCTGATCATGTCTTAACAAGTGGAATGATTCATCCTATTTTATCTTTTATTTTTTTCAAAATTGCTTTACTCTAATTCCTTTATATCTCCATGAAACTTTAGAATAATCTTTTCTATATCTACAGAAAATATCTTGCTGGGATTTTGATGTGAATTACATTAAGCTATTTTTTGGGAGGGTGTGGGGAGGAGAACTGACAACTTTACTAAGTTCCAAACCATGAACATTTTATCTCTCTCCATTTATTCATTTCTCTTTGTATTTTTCCCTTGGTGTTTTGTACTTTTCAGCATTCAATTCCTATATATTAGATTTATATCTATATATTTCAATTTTTTGGATGATTGCGAAGATTTTCTATGGAAATCTTCAGGTCATTTGTAATTAGGGACAGTTTTATTTCTTTGTGTTCTATTTTTTCTCTTGCTTGTTGGGCTGGCTACAACTTTCAGCACTATGTTGAACAAGAAGGTGAAAGAGAACATTCTTGCCTTATTCCTGGTCTTAGAGGGAAAACAGTTACTCTTTCAGTGTTAGGTATAGGGTTAGTTACAGCTTTTGTTGTAGTCTTTTTTTTTTTTTTAATTGAGTGAACAAATTCTATTCACAGTTTTCTGAAGGTTTTTTTTTTATCATGAACAAGTGTTGAATCTTGTCAAAATCTCTTCCCTTATTAAATTACATTATCATTTGATTTTATTTTCTTTAGGCTGATGGTATCATGAATTACATTGATTGACTTATAAATGCACACAAGTCTCACATCCATGGAAGAAATCTCATTTGGCAATTTCTGTCTCTATATTTATGACAAGTCTGTAGTAGTTTTCATGTTTGATGTTGTCTGACTGTGAGTGATATCAGAGTCATACAGCCTTCATATAATAAGTTGGGAAATGTTTTCTGGAATACATTGTGTAAAATTACTCCTGATACTACTTTAAATACCTGATAGAATTATGTAATGAAACCATTTGGATCTGGAGTTTTTATTTTTGTTTTTGTTGTTTTAGTTATGAGTTAAGTTGTCCAAATAGTAATAGGGATATTCGAATTATGTATTTCATATTGGGTGATTGTGTGTCATTTGTGAATTTTGAGGAATTAATCCAATTCTTCCAAGTTGTGAAATTTATGTGTGTAAAGGTGTTGATAGTGTTCCATATCATCATTTGGGTTTCTGCAGGGTCTGTAGTGATAGCCCCTGTTCCATTTCTATTATTACTAACTTGTATCTTCTCTCTTTTTGTCTTTGTCAGCCTAGGTAGAGGTTTCTGTTTTATTTCTTTGTTTTAAAATGTGAGTTTTATGTTTCATTGACTTTCCTGTATTCTCCTGTTTTCAATCTCATTGATCTTTGCTATTATCCTTATTATTTCCTTTCTTTTACTAGATTTATGTTTATTGTGTTCTGATTCTTCTAGTTTCTTGAGGTGGGATCTTAAATTTTGGTATAAAATTTCTTTCCTAATGTCAGTGTTCAGTGCTATTAACTTCTCTCTTAGCACTGCTTTAACTATATCCCCCCAATTTTAATTTGTTTTATTTTTAATAAATAAACATATTTATAAATATGTTATAAATAAATATTTTTTCATTCTGTTCAATGTATATTTAAATTTTCCTTTAAATTTATTTAATTAAATTAACTAATTTAATTAAATAAATTTAATTAGTTAATTTAAATTTTCCTTTAAAGTTTTGTTTGTTCTGCTTTAGAACATTTTCTTGGCCCATGGATATTTAGAATTATATTATTTAGTTTCCAAGTGTTTGGTGATTCACCTTTTATCTTTCTACTATACCACACTATGTATGATTTCAATTATATGTAATTTGTTGAGGTTTATTTTATTGCCTATATCATATTCTTGGTACCTATTCTGCGGGTACTTGGTATAAATTAGGTCGTGGATGTGGATGGTGCTTTTGAGTTCTTCTACATCTTTGCTGATTATCTGTTTTCCTGTTTTAACATTTGTTGAGAGAGGCTTGTTGAAATCTCCAACTGTAGGGGTCACCTGGGTGGCTCAGTCAGTTAAGCATCTGACTTCAGCTCAGGTCATGATCTCACAGTTCATGAGTTCGAACCCCATGTCAGGCTCATAACCTGCAGCCTGCTTCAGATTCTGTGTCTCCTTCTCTCTCTGCCCCTCCCCAGGTCATGCTGTATCTCTCAAAAATAAATAAACATTAAAAAATTAAAAACAAAAACTCCAACTGTATTTGTTGATTTGTCAAGTTCTCCTTTCAGTTTTATCAGCTTTTGTTTCAAATATTTTGCATTGTTTTTGTTTCATTCATACATATTTGGCAGTGGTATGTCTTCTTATTGGTAACTTTTATATCATTATTTAATCTCAGTCCCTGGTAATATTCTTTGCTCTGAAGTCTATTTCTTCTGATATTAACATAGCCACTCCCGCCTTTTTTCCCCCACCCTTTTACGTTCTTAATTTTTCCCCCAATGTTTATTTATTTTTGAGAGAGAGAGAGAGACAAAGTGCAAATAGAGGAGGGTCAGAGAGAGAGGAAGACACAGAATCTGAAGCAGGCTCTAGGCTCTGAGCTGTGCACAGCGGTTGACACGGGGATCAAACCCACTAACCAAGAGATCATCACCTCAACTGAAGTTGGACTCTTAAGTGACTAAGCCACCCAGGTGCCCCATCATCCTTTTACTTTCAAACTACCTATTTTGTTCTATTTAAAATAAGCTTGTTATAGACTATAGATAGTTGGGTTATACATATAGTTTTAATCCATCCTACCAATCTGTGACTTTTAATTATCATAGGTAGAACATTTAATATAATAAATTAGGAATATACCAGAGCCTAAATCTTTCATTTTACTTTTTTGTTTTGTTTGTTTTGTTTTTTTATTGCACTGTTTTCTTTTTTATTCCTTTCCATAGGTTTCCTGAGCTTTTTTTTTAAAAATTCCATTTTAATTTATATGTACTATTTTTAGTATATCTCTTTACATAATATTTCTAGTGGCTTCTTTCTCTCAGTATATATTTTCTTAGTCTGTTGATGTCAATGTTTTACCACCAAACGAAGTGTAAAAAAATATACCTCTCTTCATTTTCCTTTACTCTCCCCCATTTAATTTTAATTTTAATTTTAATTTTTTTAATGTTTTATTTATTTCCAAGAGAGAGACACAGCGTTAGCAGGGGAGGTCAGAGAGAGAGGGAGACACAGAATCTGAAACAGTCTTCAGGCTCTGAGCTGACAGCACATAGCCCAACGTGGGGCTCGAACCCACGGACCATGAGATTATGACCTGAGCTGAAGTCAGACGCTTAACCGACTGAAACACCCAGGCGCCCCTCCCCATTTAATTTTTAAATATTTGTTTATTTTTGAGAGACAGAGAGGGGAGACAGTGGCAGAGACAGATGGAGACAGATGATCCAAAGCAGGCTCTGGGCTGACAACAGAGAACCTGATGGGACTCGAACTCAGGAGCCATGAGATCATGACCTGAGCTGAAGTCAGATGCTTAATGGACTGAGCCACCCAAGTGCCCTTCCCCCATGAGATTTTTTAAAAGTTTGATTATTATATGTGTTGGACATGGATTTCTACAGGTTGAACTTCTTTGGAGTCTATTTACCTCTTTGAATCTGTAGGTTCATGTCTTTCGCCAAATTGGGGAGATTCTCTTTACAAAAAACATATTCAGCTCTACCTTCTTTCCTCCTCACTTTTGTACTCTGGTGACGTGATATTCTATCTTTTGCTACAGTCTCATATGTGCCTGAGTCTTCTGTTCTCTCTTCGGTTAGTAAGCCTATCCATCGAAGTTTTTTGTTCTGTTTTTCTTTTGAACATCTTCATTTGATTTGTCTATCTTCTATTGCCTTGCTTAAGTTTTCTATTTCATTTCTGAGACTCTCTCTTCTTTTCATTTGTTTCAAGTGTACTTGTAACTGCTCATTTGATCATTTTTATGATGCCTTCTTTAAGTGCTTGTCCGATAATTCTAATACCGGTATCATCTTAACATTGGCTTTTGTTTGCTGTCTTCCTTTGTTGAAGTTGAAATCTTCCTGGTTGTTGGTCTGATGACTGATGGTTGAGGTAATCCTGGGCATTTTGGGTATAATGTGATGAGATTCAGAATCTTATTGAAATCTTGTGTTTCAGCAGCCCTTTTGTGGTACTGCTGAGTGGGATTGTGGGGTTTGAGGAAGCTTATCACCTCTTTTCCTGACAGGTGAGGTTGAGGTTGATATTCTCTGTTTACTCTTCATTGATTAGTGGTCGGGGCTTCTCATTACTTTTGGTGTAGGTGGAGAATTCAGTCTCTCCACTTGACTTCCATTGACCCAATAACTGGCAGGGGTTGATAGTGGCTCATTACAATTTCTCTGTATTGGAAACTGTGACTCTCTACTAGGCTTCTTTGACACCACCCCAGTGAGGTGTGGGTGGAAGTCCTGGTTTCCACTGACATGGCAGTGAGGTGTGAGGGTAGTGTGATAAGATTTTTTCTGCTTGGCTAGAAAGAATGACTCAGCTCCCTACTTAGCCTTCTGAAACACCCAGGTAGTGTGATTGGGTCACCTCAATTCAATCTGTAAAGGTAGAAGTTTAGGTGCCCCACTATGCATCTAGTTTTCTGTTTTCTGTGTGTTTAACAAAGTAGAGGAATTATTGTCTAAAAGTTTTCTGTCTTGCTAAGGCATCTTTTTCCTGGTGCTTTGGTAACAGAAAGTAGCTTGTCTTGGGGCTCTTTTTGATTAGACCCTTTATCTTTAACTTTACCAGTTGTCTTTAACTTTACCAGTTTCTCCAGGATGTAATTGGAGATACAAAAGGGATAAAGAAAACCCAAGGAACTCACCACTGTGTCATTTCTGGGACACTAGAGTCTCTAGCCATTCTTCTTCCTTCTCCCTACCTTTTGGCATCTTATCCTGGTTTTGTATTTAATATCCACCTCTGTCAAATGGTGAAAGTGATGTTTACTCAAACTTTCTGCAAGAGTTGTTATCTTTGACAATTTCTATTGATTCTTTTTTCAGAGTTCTGTACCAACTGTGCATTTCCTATAATACCATCTCATTGCCTTTACATTTAATGGGGCAAAGACAGTTGGCAAATATAAGAATGTATGACAGCTAAAGAATTTCTCACCATTGTTTCCACAAAAATATTCAGACAGCCAGGATCCTGACTTTTCAACAATTTTTATTCATTTTGAATATTAAAGCACAGACCTCCTAGCTAATATTATCATTGATTTGTTCTATTTCTTATGTTTTAAAAATTACCTTTTTTAAATGTCAAATTGTGTATATTTCCACATTTTTTAACATTTTTTTCATTTGTTTATGCCTCTAGATGTTTTCCTTTATAACTTCTAACCTCCAGATGCATTTTCTCTTGTTGGATTTTATTTTTGACCTGAGTTGTCTCAAAGATGGAAAAGATGTGAGATCTACTTTACTAACTAGTATTATTTCTTCCCTGTTCACCCACGTCTTTACTTAGTACAGACTTTGTACTTGCAACATGTGCAAGGTAAAAACCCTACAAATGCATAAGCGGTTCAAATTCTCTATGTGTGTGTGTGCATTCATCCATAACTTGATCATATTTTGACTTATCATTTATATTCTGTTTCTGTCTATATACAAAATATTTCTTATTTTATTTATAAGATTGATCATCACTAAGCACTTATAACTGTTGCTCTTCATGTTATATAACACAGTGCCTTACAAATGATATAATAAATGCTTTTTAATGATGATACTTACTTGTGTTTGGAAAGAGCACAACATGTAACTCTGGACCAGTACTTTTGGGTAATAGGCATGTAATAAGTTACTTGAATCTTCTTGTGGTAATTTCATCAACATAGAGAATAAGTATAGTAACAGTGATGTTTAGGATTCACTGGAAGGGAAATATATAATTTGGCAGTACTAACAGAATGGTAAATGAGCTTGAAAATTTTGGTAGGCTTCCTCCCAATTTATGAAAATAATTTCTACAGTGACATAGAATACCCAGAAAAACCAACTTCTTCCAAGGGAACTAAAATAATCTTTTTTTATTTTAATTTTATTTTTTAATGTTTATTTATTTTGGGGAGAGAGAGAATACAAGCAGGGAAAGAGCAGACAGAGAGAGACCACAGAATCTGAAGCAGGTTCCAGGCGCTGAGCCATCAGTACAGAGCCTGAGGTGGGGCTCAAATCCATGAACCACAAGATCATGACCTGAGCTGAAGTCAGAGGCTTAATCGATGGAGCCACTCAGGTGCCCCTAATCTTTTTTGTTGTTGTTGTTTTTAAATGTTTCTTTGTTTGTTTATTTTTGAGAGAGGGAGAGGGAGAGAAAGCAGGGGAAAGGCAGAGAGAGAGAGAGAGAGAGAGAACAAGCAGGGGAAAGGCAGAGAGAGAGAGGGGGAGAGAGAATCTTAAGCAGGTTCCATGCTGTCATCACAGAGTCCGATGTGGCGCCCATGAACCATGTGATCATGACCTGAGCTGAAGTCAGACACTTAGCCTTTTGAGCCACCCAGGCACTCTGAGAAATAAAATAATCTTAAAATAAGAGTCCAAAAGTAAAAGAGAAAGAAAACTCATGTCTTCATTCAGTTTAGTACTACTTCCTGTTTATTCATCAAATATCTTTCTTCCTGGTCAGTATGATTGGGAATTGAAAAAATTTTATTAGTTGCAGTACCAAAACCTAGTCCGGCAGATCAGAAAACAAGGTTTGTGACACCTTCCATCAAGCACCATCTTTGTAAGAGCCTTTTAACTGTGATTGCTGAAGCATTATATATGTTGATTTTCAGCTTTGAAACAGATAATGGAAGGCAATAAGAAATATGCTGGATAGTGGATTGAGATGAGAAGATAGAGTGGCAAAGAGATGTTCATCAGATAAAAGGGAGGAAGCAATGTGGTTAAAGCCTGGTGGATGTCGCAATAGAGACAGATACATTTACTTAGAGGGGGGCAAAGACACAGGTTGGGAATTCTGTTGGAATATGGTCGGAATGTCTGCATCGATGTAGGACTTGTAGCAACAAATGCATACTTATGAAGGCTAACTACTGGTTAAATCATTTTTGTTAGGATTTTTAGTGGATGAAGAACTGACCACAATCCTCAAGTCTTTGTGAACCAAACTACTAGTAACAGAGTTCATCCTGTGACAGTCCTCAACCTGATATCATTGTTATTCATTCAACAGTTATTTTGCTGGCCCAATTCTATACTAGGTACTCAATCAGAGAACACAGAGAACACATACCCAATGAATGAGGACAATGATTCATTCTGAACTAAGAAAGATAGGTTCCCATGAGGCTCCTGGCTGGCTCAGTTGCTTGACTGTCTGACTCTTGCTTTCAGCTCAGGTCATGATCCCAGGGTAGTGGGATCGAGCCCCACATTGGACTCCATACTAAGTGAGGAGCCTGCCTGGGATCTCTCTCTCTGCTTCTCTCTCCCTCTTCCTCCCTCCCCCTATCACATGCGCTCTTTTTTTCTAAACAAAACAAACAAAACCCAAAAAACTTCATGGACCAAAGCTGTCCCAAATGAGAATATTTTTTTTAACAGAGCAAGAAATAGAATTACTGTTAAAAATTCACTGCATAAGTTTTCTTATTTCTATTTTATTCTTCATTAGCGATCTGTGGTGTTTTCAATGTAGTACACTCTTCTAGGCATTTACTATAGGAATCCAAATATAGCAACACCCCAAATTCTCATGAAATCAATAGAGTTTCCATACTCTAAATACATAACTGATGAGCCATTTTTATCTTTGAAAAAATCAATTAGTGCTTTATGATTTTTTCTATTTAGGAAGGTTTTTTTCCCTTTTTTTATGAGAGGAACAGATTATTCATGATTCACTTTAAAAATAGAGTATATATATTCAGAACATACAAATGCTGAGTATACAGATACTCACACACACACACACACAGGTCTTAACACATTTAGAAAAAATATAGCATGAAAAGTGTTCAATTTAAAAATATGAAAAATAAAGTAAGAAAGCTTTCTAAGAGTGTTCTCTATTAAATAGCTGACATTAACATACCTGGAAGCAATCAGTCATCACTTATTAATTTTTGATACATGTCATGTTAGTGACTAGTCTCTAAAAGTGATGAAGGAATGAAAATAGACACAGACCACCAACTTGCCAGTGGTTTAACAGAGCTATGAAACCTATGTTGACCAACGCATGTTTTGATTTTAGCCCAACATTGTCCAACACCACTCTCTGAGATCAGGAATGTGCCCCCTGTCTGCTCTAAGACTGGCCACTGGCCACATGTGACTACTGAGTACTTGAAATGTTTCTTGTGTGGGTGGAAGAGATACAACTTTCACTTATATAAGTTTGATGAGTTAAAATTTAAATGTAAACAACCACACATGGCAAGTGGCTACCATATTGGACAGCGCAGAATTAGATAAATGCTGAGTATTAATCATACGCTTCAGATTAAAAAAAAAAAAGATTTCTTTCCATGAATGGAAGAGTCAGAAAGATAGTTAATGCTTTCTTAAAACCCCAAGCTGAGTGTCTGCTGCATAGGAGTTGTTCAGTAAGGGTTATTTTTTCCCCTTCCTTTCTTTTATTGTATTATATGATCACAGACCATATAGGTGATATTCAAGCTACATTTAAATTTGGTAGGGTGTTTAGCATGATAAGGAAGTTTGCAAGAGTGAAAACATGGTCTTGTGGGTCAGATGCGATGGACGCTTTGTATAGATCTATCCATGACAAGCTATTAGATGGAAGAACTCCCCTGTTCATTTCCTCCCTGGAAGTGAAGTTGGAATGTCATCACCTTCCTCCCATTGAGTACTGTGATTTCATTGAATTAAACAATATGAAATTGTGACTTTTATAGTTTAAATACAATAGACTAATGGCTATTTAGTCTAGTTCAATACATTAATCAGGAAAAATATATTGTGTGCTGAACGAAGGACAAGCCCCATTTTAAAGTGTAGTCACCTTCAAGTTATTAGATGCTTATTATTTTCAGGAAGTATATTTTTAGGAAAAGCAAGCCAACATGAAAATGTGCATCCGAATATATATATATATGCCATAACTTGCCTCCAGATTGTGACCTAGAGACTGAATCTCTGTACTCTCCAACAAGAATATTACTTTAAAAAATTCTAGTGTCTGTTTCTCACAGTTAATGTATGGCTTAAATTTGCACATAGGTGATATAAATTAAGATTCAAAATCTCCTTTTTGTTGTAAAGGATTTAGAGTCCAGTTGTATTCATACCATCTACCTAACCGTCTCTGCAACCCTTGGAAGACTTGGCATCGAGGTCTTTGGTAGCCCATCATCTTGATTGCTTTTCACTGTGGAAGACATTCTCACATTTCTAAGGGTCTGGAAGTTCGAAACTGATGATGCTTGTTTACAGATAACATAATTTATAGTCGTGGAAGATACGGAAACCAGGGGAGAGAGCATGGCGTTTGGGCTACTGATTTCAAGGAGGAATAGAATAATTGGTTGTGCAGAGAGGAGTCTTAAGATCTCTACCAGCTACTTTCAAATTCCCTTTTCCCTGTCTTGGTGGGTGAAAAACCCAGGACATACCACCCAGACAGTGTCTGTGAAAGAAAAAAAAAAAGGCAACGTGACCGACCTGAAGCCATTTGCCCGGGAAATGTCTTTGACCTGCTGCTGAGAACCCAGGAAGAAGAAAATAGTCATAAAAAGGTGATGGTGCCCCAGGGTGTGTGGGGAGGCAGCAAAGACAGATTTGAAGCACTGTGGGGGCTCCTCAGGCAGGGCTGTGCCCATGAGCTGCAGCCCCACTGACTGCACATATCTGGGGGCTAAAACCTGGGCTCAGCCTTCATGTGGCCAATGAAAATTGACATTTCCCATATCCCAAGGTTAGCTTAACAGTAATTAAAGCATCACATTGCACACGAGTCTTTCCATTATAATTTAAGTGGATTTTATGCTATTTTAAAAACCATTCTAGTTCCCACTGTGAATAATGAATACAAATAAAGTTGAATGTCAGACCTGGAATACAAATTGAATAAGAAAACCTTTAAGTATCCCAAACATCTGTCCCCCACCCGCATCCCCAAGTCTCAGGTGCTCGGCTACTGGCCCGATGTCCTCATAAACGGTTGTTCTGGTGTGCTGTTGATGTCAGGCCACCGCACTGGGCCACTTGTGCTCCATTAAGGGTGATAAGGTACTTTCCACTCTGAGACGTCTTTCCAGCTTCCAAGGTATTTCGAGCAATTCATTCATCTTTCTAAGCAGCTATATGAGACAGTGCCAGAAGGATTTCTGAGGAAATAGACAGACACACCTACCCTGAAATCACAAGGTCTTTCTGACATGATGTTTTTTTTGTTTTGTTTTGTTTTGTTTTGTTTTGTTTTAACCCCTGAAAGGATGGGGACTTTGCTCAATTCATTTTCTACACCTTCAGTCAGTATGCTGGAAAATGTCGCTGGCTTTCTGAATCTTCAGGAGGGGCTATTTACAGTTATGTTCTCCTCCAGTTGAGGATGTGATGTTGTCGTGTTCTGACTCTAAGTAACACAACAGAAGGTTGACATCAGCACATCTCGCTCATCTCATTGTTGTTTCATGCAATAGGAAGAGAAATTGGAACCGGAACTCCACACGGTCTAGCTTGAAGGATAGTGCCAAAAAGGTTGTGATCTCATAACTCCATTTATAAATGCATGAGGGGGACAGATTTGGGTGTCTGTTGCCTTTCACCGGTAGATACCAAAGAGGCAGGAAACCAGAGAGAGCTGTGGGAGCCCTGCCGTCGCTCATTGTAATGCGCAAAAGGAAACTGGGAGTTGCTTTTAGTTTTTTATTATTACTACACCAAAAGCATTAATATTGTCATACAGATGGTCACCTATGTTGGAAGCTTATGAAAGAACTCTAAATTGTGGAAAGATTATTCTAAATTTAGGAAAGCATCAACTCCCTAATGCTAAAGGTGGAGCCATGCTGCTAAACATATTAGTATTTCTTAATTCAAACACCTGTTCTGCCCGTACGATACATAAAAAAGCTCTTATTTATTGCTTGCATCTCCAGTTCAGATTTAATCTCACTATAAATTCATCTCATGTTAATTTATGTGCAAACAAAGACACACACATTTTAAATATCCGAAATGCTGGAAATAAACTTATTTTTAATTTTGTGCTTGTTTTCCATTTGTCAACCAGCAAATGAAAGGCCTGAATAAATCATACACTAATTGCCAGCGGTGCTAAATTTAGTGTGAGATCTGGAATCCTTTTGATCAAAACCGCTGAATATGAAATCATCCTCAGCTCTCTAGGCAACTTTATCTGCCTTTCTATTCTCCATCTGTCAGTCACCTGGGAATTTGTGAACTATTCCATATGTCAGGCTTGTCAATCACAATGGGATGTGGGAACTCTCTGCCTACTGCATAGGAATTCTTGTTAAAAAATTAATCTACATTTAACTAGCAGTTCTATATTTTGAATACCATATTGTTTGGTGTGTTAAATTTTTTTTCTTTCTGTACAAGGTTAATAGAAATAAATTTTACTTCAATAGTATAGATCAAAAGTCTTCATTTAAATAACAGTGACGAGTATCTGACCATGACACTTATAGCTCACGTTACAATATAATGTAATGTATACGTACAATATAACAGCTAAAATAGAATGCCCCTTATACGGAAATCCTGAACCAGACAGCAACCTCTCTTAAGGACTTACATTCTAAATATAGATAAATTAAAAAATAGTAAACACATGGACATCTTATTTCTCTGAGATCCATGAATTTATCGAGATGATTCTGAAAGAATATGTTTTAAGGAAAGGGTGTTTTACCTTAAATTTAAACATATCAAAATATTTAAATATCTCATTTAAATAAAGATGCAAGTCAGCTCATGCTCACCACCACACCATTATGTCCCTGTAATATTGTTATTCTAACCCAATTAGGAAAATAGAGGGAAACTACAGAAACCCAAGAAATCATATATAAATATAGGATGTTGAAATAGCCACCTCATTTCATTTGAAACGTTTACATATTACATATTTTAACTCCATTTATTCCTGCTAGAATTTGAGATTAAATAAGGCAGAAGTCATAAAATATTAGAAAAAGATCAAAACGACATCATGGAAAACATTATAATGATATCAGAAATCCAAATTACTTTAAAGATTTTTTTTTTAAATTTTTAACGTTTATTTATTTTTGAGAGACAGAGAGAGACAGAGCATGAGCAGAGAAGGATCGGTGGCAGGGGCGGGGGGGGAGGAGGGATACACAGAACCTGAAGCAGGCTCCAGGCTCTGAGCTGTCAGCACGGAGCCTGGTATGGGGCTCAAACACATGGACCACAAGATCATGACCTGAGCCAAAGTTGGATGCTTAACTGACTGAGCCACCCAGGCACCCCAGATCTTAAGGCTGTGTGACCTTAGACAAGTTACTTAGCTTTGTGGTGCCTGAGGTCCCACATACATGATATGTGGACATGAACAAATGCTAATCTTTAAGTTTTGGGGGAAGTTGAAGTAATATATGTAAAGCATTTTTTAAAATGCTCCAGAGATAGACAACACAGAGCAAATGTTACCTACTGCATCAGCAAGGTCAGTGTCCCTTCCAGGCAGTTTGCAAGAGGGAGTTGAATACAGGGTGCTGTCTACAGATATGTTGGAGTGGCTGAGTCCATTTGCCACTTTCTACCACCTGGAAACCAACCATTCATTTCCCTCCACATTAAATGCGTTGGAAGTTTTTTTAATTGTTCTGAAGAAGGAAATCCTTAAAATAGCCCGTAAATCCCCAAGAGCAAAGTTCTACCAATTTTCCAGTTGTTATTTCACCCCATCCTCCCTTAGAGTTTTCCCCCTTTTCTTACCCTCAATAGGATCAGAAACACCTTGAAATCTTGGGGCACCTGGGTGGCTATGTCATTTAAGCGTCCAACTTTGGCTCATGTCATGATCTGACAGTTCGTGGTTTGAGCTCCACGCTGGGCTCTGCGCTGACAGCTCAGAGCCTGGAGCCTGCTTCAGATTCTCCCTCTCTGTTCCTCCCCTGGTTGCACTCTGTCTCTCTCTCTCTCAAAAATAAAGATTTTTAAAAATGTAAAAAAAAAAAATAAAAGAAAGAAACAAAGAAAAGAAACACCTTGAAATCTTGCTTTTAAATTTTTTTAATGTTTTTTTTTTTTTTTTGAGAGAACGAGAGAGAGACAGAGCATGAGTGGAGGAGGGGCAGAGAGAGAGAGTGAGACACAGAATCCAAAGCAGGCCCCAGGCTCTGAGCAGTTAGCAGAGAGCCTAATGTGGGGCTGGAACTCATTCATGAACCGTGAATTCATGACCTGAGCTGAAGTCTGCCATGTAACTTACTGAGCCACACAGGCACCCCTGAAATCTTGCTTTTAAAAGAAAAATATTATTTCACTTATTGAAAGTTAGCAACCCTGCAGATCTATTGCCTAATTATAGCTGAATATGGTTCTTAAAAACCAATGTCATACATGTCAGCAGGTTTGCCTAGGTTGCTCTTTATCCAAAAGTAGCATAAAAAGCAGAAAAAAATAAAACAGAATAAATCAGAAAAATAAAAAGATATGCTTGAAAAATTATTTTGCTCTATCATTGTTAATTTTATCAGATATGGTTACTATTCTGTCTAAACAAGATTGACACCTTAAATAAGTAATGTGAAAAATTATTACAAAAATGAAGCATACGGTTTTATTAAGAATGTCTAATCTTATGCTAGAAATGCAAAAGAATCTCAAGTTAGAGATTTTTTTATAGGACATTCCAGATTAAAATACTAAATTTTAATAAATATATGTAGTACAATCATTTCATTTGATTTCTTTCCAAAATGGACACACTTATACAGTAAAAATAGAAAACATTTGATTTGAGTAAAATAGGCTTAAAATATTCACCAAAATCATACATAAAGTTAAAATTAAAAATATTTTTATTTTTATTTTTCTAATGTTTATCTTTTTATTAGCAAGCACAGAACAGTTTACTAAAGCAAAAAGTACACTCTCAAGATAGGAGAGCAGGCAGGGTCCAAAAGGTGGAGCCAGCAAAGTTAGAAATATTTTTAAAAATATTCAATGCTTATTTATTTTTGAGAGAAAGAGAGACAGTGAGAGTGGGAGACGGGCAGAGAGAGAGAGGGAGACACAGAATCTGAAGCAGGCTTCAGGTTCTGAGCTATCAGCACAGCATCTGATGTAGGGCTCGAACCCACAAACTGGGATATCGTGACCTGAGCCAAAGTCGAACATTTAACTGACTGAGCCATCCAGATGATCCAGAATTAAAAATATTTTAAAGTTAAAAAAAAAAAAAGAAAGAAAGATACAGATGTTATTGTCACCAGTGCTGGTCAACATTATAGCGGATATCCTCACCCATGAAAATGATAAGAGAAAAAGAAATGATAAAAAAAAGAAAATGATAAGAAAAAAGAAAAACCATGGTATGAAAATTGCAATGAAAGAGACAAACTGTATTTGGAACCATATGACAAGCTAATCTTAAAAAGTAAAAATTGTAAGAGAAACCATTAAAAATCTATTACAATTAAGGAGATCAATGAGTAGTCCCCATAGAATTCAACATTAAAAATTAAATTTTTCCAGGAATAACAAAGTAAAAAATTTATGTATAAAAGGTTTGATTTACTGGGGCAATACAAATTACAAAATACCTGTAGATAAACTTGATTAGAAATGCTCAAAAAATAGCTAAAGTAGTCTACATGCTATTTGAAAGGATACTATAAAGTAATTCAGAGACCTACCTTATTAGAAAACAGGAAGATTCAATATTTAAAAGTCTTCATTTCTTAAAATAATCTATAAATTCAGCCAATCCAAATAAAAGTTCTATCATAGACATTTTAATGCAACTGATAAGCAAATTCTAGCATTCACCTGGGAAGAAAACTCATGGAAATTGTTAAAAAATTAGGAAATAACAAAGATATTGGGCTTGGTCCTAAGATTAAAAATGTATTATAAAGCCAGAGTAATTAAATTAGTAGGATATTGGTATAGAAATAAATAGAAAGTCAATGGAACATTATAGACAGTATTAAAATTGATCCAAGATGATAAAAGGGCATTGAAATTAATGGGGAGAAATGAAAGACTATAATAAATGTTGTTGGGAACTTAGGCTATCTTTTGGATAAAAAAGTTACATCAAACCATACAAAAACAAATTTTTAAGAAAAAAAAATGAAGCATTAGAATAAAGGCTGATCTGTGAAATGAAGGTCATACCATACCTCAGGGTTTTGTTGAGGTTTAATTGAATTAATAATACTTATAATGCATCCAAAATGTAGTGAAGATTTCACTGTTTTTCTCACTATTTTTTTTATAGCATCTTGGTTTATGTCTTGCTTAAGAATACCTACTCCCACATCACTGGGGACAGGTTCCTCTGATACTATAAACGAATATTTCCTCCACTTGGGTAAGGAATTGGGACTTGAATGCAGCCAGTCTGATCTAGAACTTTCTTCACAGTCATTAGTCTATGCTACCTCCTCATGTTGATTCCATAAATAGTAAAGAAAAAAAATTCCATATAGTAAAAGATATAATAATCAAAAGCTAAAAAGTGAGAGAGTCTTGAGAAAAGTATTTGCAAAGTATGAACAGTAAAATAATAATGTCACAATATATATCAGGCATTTATCAAATTAAAAGAAGAAAAAAACTTTAAAGATGGAGACAGCATACAATTTAAAGAGTTAATGTAAATAAAATTTTAAACTTTTTTGTAGCTAGAACATGCAAATTTAAATATTAATGAGATTCTGTATTTCACCCAAGTCCTAAAACCAATTAAAATTAATATCACATGGTATTGGTAATGTGGTCAAATAGATATTTTCATATATTTGTTTTGAAATTCAATGTGATAAAGCATTTTGAAAGTGCAGATTCTACGACCAAAATTTTAAGTGTATATATCTTTCAAATAATCAATACTAAGTGTCAGTGTAATATTAATAGCATATATTTATAGCAATATACATTTATTTTTCGTGGTTTGTTTGGAAAAGGGAAAAATCAGAGTTATCCATCAATAGGGAAAAGGTTTTATGTCACTTAAGGCATTAAAATATTATTCAATACTATCTATCATTTAAATGAAGGGAGGTGGAACTATATGTACTAACACGCAACGTTTTCAAGGCATATTGGTAAATATATATACATTCTGCATGGTTTATGATGTGTGTAATTGGACTCAATGTCAATTAAAGACTTGAAAGTAAGACCTGTAACTTTAAAACTCCTTGGACAAAAAAAATAAATAAAACAAACAAACAAACAAAACCCAGAGGGTAAGATCTGCAGTATTGGTCTTGGCAGTGATGTTTGGTTTTGATGCTAAAAGCAAATGTAACAAAACCAAAAATAAACAAGTAGGACTACCTCAAACTATAAAGTTTCTTTCCAGGAAAGGAAACTCAACAAAATGAAAAGGCAACTTAAGGAATGGGGGAAAATTTTTTGCAAACTGCGTATCTGATAAACGGTTCATATCCAAACTATCCAAGAAATTCATGTAACTCAGTAGCAAATAATAATAATGATGATGACAACCTAATTAAAAATGGAGAAACAACCTTCACAGACATTTTTCTAAAGAATACATAGAAATGGCCAACAGGTATATGAAAAGATGCTCAATATTTCTGATCATCAAGGAAATGCAAAACACAGTCACAATGAGACACCACCTCACACCTGTTAGAATTGCTTTTATCAAATTGACAACAGATAACAAATGTTGGCCGGAATGTGTAGAAAAGAGAAACTCTGTACACTGTTGGTAAACTGGTAAACTAGTACAGCCAGTATGGGAAACAGCATGGAATTTTCTCAAGAAATTAAATATAGAACTGCCATCTGATCTGGCAATCTCACTTCTGGGTATATATCCAAAGGAAACAAAACCATTGCTAAATAAATAAGAGGAAGGGTGTAAAAAAAAGATACAGAAAACAAAAAACAAATATCTGAAAGTGAGAAAGAGACCAATACATAATAGCTGGAGATTTTATTACTCTCCTTCCAGTAAAAAAGAAAAAAAAGTAGACAAAACCAATAGAAATACAGAATATCAATATATTGCTATCAATTAATTAATCTAAGTAATCTTTGTGGAGTGACGTTTGACATTACATAATATGGACTATAATCAAGTGTACTTGAAACATTAGTCAGGATTGACTGTATGCTGGGCTATATAATGAATATAAATATAAAATATTGAAGTTATATATGTATGTTCACTGACCACCATAGAATTAAATTATAAGTAAATAGTTAAAAATATGGAAAATACTCAAATACTTAAAAATAAAGGAGCACTAAATATTCCAAGGGTGAAAGAATAAATCAAAAGATAAATTAGTGAAACACAATGTATCAAAATTTGACTATTGCAACTAGCATAGTGATTAGAGAGGAATTTCTGCTTATATTTAAAAAAAATAGTTTAAAAGTCAACAATGTTTAAGATTCATCCATGTTAAGATGTTTTAAAATGAAAAGAGAATTGGCCCAAATAAGCCACAAACGAACAAGAAGGAAATAATAAGGAAGGAAATAATATTATCAGAAATCAGTGAAACTGAAAAAAAAGAAAATCAGTGAAAATTAATAAGCTGTAGAGAAAAATCAATAAAATAAAATTTTGATTTTTTGAATACGTTAAAATGATGAACTTCTAATTAGATTAAGTAGAATAAGTAGAGAGAGAGGACATATCTAATATCAGTAATGAACATTATTATAGATAGTAAGGCTGTAAGATGAGATAACTATTATAAACAAATAATATGGTAACTTAAGGAAATGAATACATATCTCAAAAGGCAAAAAATCCCAAATCCCCGAATCTGTCATACTTAGAAGAAAGAAAACATTTGAATGTATTAGTCATTCTCAGCCATAGATGATTCCTCCCCAACCCTGCCTGAGGACTATTGGTAATGTCACAAAATGGAGGGATGGTGGGTGTTATTGTATCCAGTGGGTAGAGGCCAGGATGCTAATAAAATTTTTTCACCTTTATAATAAATGGGATGACCCTTCACAAAAACATTTATCTATCCCTAAATATTAATTGTACCAAGGTTGAGAAATCTTTTAATACACATGTATCACTTAAACATTTTGTAATTGGTAATCAAAACTTTTGACCAAGAAAAGTCCAAGTCCAGCTGGCCTCACTGTTAGAATCTATTGAATATTGGAGGAAAATAAATACCAACGTTATACAAACTCTCACAAAATAGCAGAAGAGGGAACATTTCTCAATGTATTTTATTAGCCACCTTTCCCTCATACTGATGTAAGACAAAGAAAATACAAGAAAATTACAGACTTATAAGCCTTAAGGATACTGATACAAAAATGTTTTAAAAATGCTAGAAAATCTAATCTGGCAAATTATTAAAAACATTACATGAAAAAAAAAAAATAAAAGAAGTATAAGGCAGGACGAAATGGAATTTATTTCCACAATGCAAAGATGGTTTAACATGTGAAATTCAATGTAATCACCACAAAGGGAAAATATTTACATGATTATCTCAATTTAACCAGAAAGAGCATTTATCAAATTTCAGCATTATTTCATCATAGGAACACTCAACAAGTAATAAGATAAAACTTCTGCAACATGATAAAGACCATATATGAAAAACCCATAGCTAAAATCATACTCAGTGGTGAAAGACTCAGCTTTCCTCCTTTTCCTCTAAGATCAGGAACAAGACAAACATGTGCCTAGTTTTTTTACTTCAATTCAACAAAGTATTGAAAGTTTTAGCAGGAGTAATGAGGCTAAAAAAACGAACAAAAACAAATATACAAATTGGAATGGAAGGTGTAAAATTGTCTCTGTCCTCAGATGATATGATCTTATATGTGGAAAAACACACACAAAAAACTGTTAAAGCTAATAAACAAATTTATCAAAGTTACAGGATACAAAATCAACACACTAAGATCAGTTGCCTTCCTATACAATACCAATGAGCAGTCTAAACAGGAAATTAAGAAAACAATCCACTTATGAAAACAACAAAAGAGTAAACCAATTATAAATAAATTTAACCAAGAATATAGAAGACTTACACAGTGGAAACTACAAAATATTGCTAAAAGAAGTTAAAAAAGACAATTGGAAAGACAGCCCATGTTCATGGATAATAATACTTAGTATTTTTTCAATGAAAGTTCTATCCAAAAAGATTTACAGATTCAATTCAATCTTGTCAAAAAACCACAATTATGGTTTTTCAGAAATGGAAAAAACAATTATAAAATTCTTTGGTATCTTAAGGGACCCAAAATAACCAAAGCAATCTTGGAAAAGAACAAAGTTGGAAGACTTCCTGATTTTAAAACCTACTAAAAAGTTATGGCAATCAATAAAATGTTGCACCAGCAAAGGGCCAACAAATACATCAGTAAAATAAAAAAGAAAGTTCAGGAATAAACCTTCACATATATGATCAATTGTTATTTGACATAGGTGCCAAGCCCATTCAATGAGGAAAGGACAGCCTCTTAAATAAATGATGCTTGGAAAACCAGATATTAACAGGTAGAAGAATCAAGTTGGATTCATCCCTTAGACCATATAAAAAATTAACTGAAAAGTGAATCAAAGGACTAGACGTAATACTTCAAAATATAAAATTCTTGGAATAAAACATAAGGGGAAAGCTTTGGGATATTGTAGTTGGCAATGATCTCTTGGATCTAACACCAGAAACACAGGTAACAAAGGTAAAATAGAAAAATGGAACTAAATTAAAACTAAAAATTTGTACCAAGTGATACTACCAAGTGAGTGAAAAAGACAACCTACAGAGGGGGAAATATTTGTAAATCACATATCTAATCAGGAACTAATATCCAGAAAATATAAAGAACTGCTAAAACTCAAAACCAACAACATAACTCAATTGAAAAATGAACAAAGTGTTACCAGGGGCCCAAGGGATATTGGAATGGAAAGTTGTTTGGTGGGTACAGTTTCTGTTTGGGATGATGAAAAGGTTCTGAAAATGTTGGTGATGGGAAATAAACATTGTGACTATACTTACGTCACTGAATTTTATACCTTGAAATAACTAACATGGTAAATCCTATGCACTCTATATTTTACCAGAATAAATGAAGAGAAATAAACACATTCCTAGCTGAATACAATTTGAGAGAGTTTATTCCTAGCTGACCTGATTTACCAGAAGCAGTTTCTTTAGTATAAGAAAGTTCTGCAGACTTAAAGAAAAATAATACCAGGTGTTAATTCGAATATATAAGAACGAAGTAAGATTATCAGAAATGGTAATATATGGGTAAGTATAAAGTTGTCTTTGTATATACTTTTTCTTTAAATGAATATATATTTATTTTATATGTATTAATTTATATAAAATATATAAAAGATTATGTATATAAAGCTATAAATCCTTTTCTTTAAAACAATAGATTATACAAAGCAATAATTATAACACTGTACTGTTGAGTTTATAACAAATATGATGTAATCTATATTTTTTATATAACAATAGCACAAAAGACTGGTGAGGAAAATAAGGTTTTACTGCAGTAGAGTCATTATATTTAATCAGATTTATTTATTTGTTTGTTTATTTGTTTGTTTGTTTATTGACCCAAAGTAGATTTTAGGAAGTTAAGAAATGTAATTCTGAGAGCAACTATTAAGAAAACACATTTTAAAAATGTTAAAAAGTCAACAAAGGAATTAAAATTACATTAAAAATATATCTCCAAAAAATTTAAATATCTAATACAAAACAAGGCAATAAATGAGAAGCAGATAAACAAAATGATATGTGAAAAATAGAAAATAAATAGTAAACAGGTTAGAAGGAAATCTAACGATATCTATACCTTAAACGAGAGAGGAATAAACATCTCAATCAAAAGGCAGTTTTTAGGCTGGTCATAAAGTAAAATACAAATATATTCTGTATACAAAGCAAATGTGATCTTTAAGAAAATGTAGCATTCTCTAGGAAACCTTGCCTTATAAAACCATGAATTCTGAGTTTACTTGCCATAACTATTCCTTTAGCTAGGGACAATTTAGTAAAGTTCTTCTGAATATATGATGTTTTCTTCCCAGCAATTGTAATATTTCAATTGGCAAGTATAGAGGAGTTCACTTCCCTTCCTTTATTTCCCCAGAGGAGAACTTGAGTAAAAGGAGAGACTAGATCACAACCCAACTGCTTTAACTCTGTCCTTTCCATGTAACAAATTGTTCTGGGTATTCAGGTAAGAGTGTAATTGTAAAGAGATAGTTAACTTCGACAGATTTTTTTTATTCACCTAGAAACTTCTTAATATTTTAAAACTTGTTCCACTCCTGTTTTTCAGTGAGTTAACCTTGTTTCTTGGCTTCCATTTTGGTCACCCGATCTTTGATTACCTTTATCCATATTAAATTTTTGTGTCTTCTGTCTAGCTCTTTGACTACAAATTTTGGTTCCATAATCTGAATTTCTGCTGCCTTAATGTTATGATTTTACTATTTCTAATAATAATTCAAATTATGCCATGAAGAAATTCTTTTTGTGTTCTTGTGATAAAAGTATCATATCTTTTTAAAACTTTCCTTAATAATTACAGATAGTTGGGGGTACCTACATGGTTCAGTAGGTTAAGCATCTGACTTCAGCTCAGGTCATCATCTCACGGCTTGAGGGATCGAGCCCCGTGTCCGGCTCTGTGCTGACAGCTCAGAGCCTGGAGCCTGCTTCTGACCCCGTGTCTCCCTCTCTCTCTGCCCCTCCCCTGCTTACACACTCTCAAAAATGAAGATTAAAAAAAAGAATTACAAATAGTCATATTCTTACATCTTCAGGTGTGTGGGTTTTTTTTTTTTTAATGTTTTATTTATTTCTAGGAGAGAGAGAGAGAAACAACGTGAGCAGGGGAGGGGCAGAGAGAGAGAGGGAGTGACAGACTCTGAAACAGGCTCCAGGCTCTGAGCTGGCAGTCAGCACATAGCCCGACGCGGGGCTCGAACCCACGAACCGCGAGATCATGACCTAAGCGAAAGTCGGACGCTTAACCGACTAAGCCACCCAGGCGCCCCTTCAGGTGTGTTCTAAGAATGCAATTGACTCCAAGATTTTTTGTTTTGTTTTGTTCCTTAAGATTTTTTCTGCTTTTTAAAAACAAAGTTTTAGTTCTAGATTTACAGAAAGGTTATAAAAATAGTATAGGGTTCTCATTTTTCCCACACCAAGTTTCCCCTATTATTGATATCTTCTATGAATATGGCACATCTTTCATAATAAATTAGCTAATACTGATAGAACATTAGTAATTAAAATCTATACTTTATTCATATTTTTTTAAGCTTTTAGCTAATGTTCTTTTATGTTCGAGAATGTCATCATGACTTCTTTGGCTCCCTTGGACTGTGACAGTTTCTCAGACTTTCCTTATTTTGGCATAATGGGCATTGTGTTATTGTAGTAAAATGTACATAACGTATACCTTACCATTTGAATCCTTTTTAAATGTACAGTGAAATTAAGTGGGATTCAGCAAAATTCAGTCCACTCACCCAGTTGGGCAACCACCACCACAATTCATTTCCAGAACTTTTCCATCATTACCAACTGAAATGATACATATTATCCAAAAAACCCACTCCCACCTCTGGACACTCCTTGGCAACCACCATTCCACTGTCTCTACACTTTTGTCTATTCTAGACGCTTCCTATAAGTGAAATCATACAAAATTTGTCCTTTTATGCTTGTCTTGCTTCATTTAGCAAATTTTCAAAGTTCATCCATTTTGTTGCATGCATTTGAATTTCATCGCTTTTCTTTTACTAGACAGAGAGAGAAAGAGAGAAAGTGTGTGTGAACAGGGGAGAGGGTCAAAGAAGAGAGAGAATCTTAAGCAGGCTCCAGTTACCATGGATCCCACGACCCTGGGATCCTGACCTGAGCCGAAATCAAGAGTCAGACACTCAACCGACTGAGCCATTCAGGTGCCCCCAAGGTCATTGCTTTTAAGGCTGAATAATATCCCCTTGTAAGTCTATATCATAATTTCTTTATCCCATCTTTTGCTGGTAGACTTTCAGGCTATTGTGAATAATGCTGTTATCAATATCTGTGTGCAGATATCAGCTTGAATTCTGCTTGCAATTTGGGATATATATGTAGAAGTGGAATTGCTGGATTATAATGTAAGTCAATGTTTAATTTTTGAGGAACTATTTTCCATAGTGCTTTACTCTTACACATTCCCACTAGCAATGCACAGGGGTCCCAATTTCTGCACATCTTCACTAATGTTTGCTATTTTCTGCTTTTTGGATAATAGCTATTTTAGTGAGTATAAAGTAGTGTCTCATTATGGCTTTGATTTTCATCTTCCAAATTATTAGTAATACATAGTATATTTTTGTATGCTTATTAGCCATCTATATACCTTCTTTGTAGAAAGGTCTGTTATAGTCCTTTGTCCACTTTTGAACAGAATTGTTCCTTTTACTGTTGTTCAGTTTCTGCAGTTCTTCATGTGTACTGGACATCAACCCTTATCAGTTACATGAATTACAAATAGTTTTTTCTCATTAGGTTGGTTGCTGTTTATCTCTTAGTGCCTTTGCTTTTGGTGTCATATTCAAAAAATGATCTCCAAATCCAATGTCATAAAGATGTACTCCTAGGTGCTCTTCAAAGAGTTTTATACTTTTAGCTCCTATAGTTATGCTTCTTATCCATTTTGAGTTAATTTTTGTATACAGTGTAAGGTATGGGTAACATATCATTCTTTTGCACTTGGATATTAAGTGTATCACACTGTTTGTTGAAAAAGACCGCCTTTTGGCCCATTGAATGGTCTTGTCATCCTGGTAGAATATCAGTTGACATGAGGCTTGGATATAGTGGGTTATTTCTGAGCTTCTATTCTACTGCATTGCTCTATATGTCTGGCTAGTGGCAGTTACCAAACTATCTATTACTGTACCCGTTTTCTGCCATTTTGTTTTCAATATAGACTTTTAAGTGATATTTAGTACTTTTCTTTTGTTTTTGTTCTTATTTTTCATCAGTGTGGAAATCCATTAGGAAACAATCCATTTGAAATGCTCATTCAATTGAAAAATAAATTCCTTAGGGGGTATCTGGGTGGATCAGTTAGTTAAACATCTGACTCTTGATTTCAGCTCAAGTCATGTTCACAGTTCGTGAGTTTGAGCCTTGCGTCAGGTTTTGAGATGACAGCATGGAGCCTGCTTAGGATTCCCTCTCTCTCTCTCTCTCTCTCTCTCCTCCTCCTCCTCTTTCAAAATAAATGAATAAACTGAAAAAAAATACATTTTGCTCCTGGTTTGTTCTACAATCAAGACAAAGTTAAAGCTGTAAGACACGTTTGTCTCATATTTATGATGAAGGTGCTCTTCTTTGAGAATGGATGTTGTAATTCTCTCCCCAGTGGTCTGCTTCAGCTTTGTGCTGCCCCCACTTAGCCATTCTGCCAACACCACACCCTCTTAAGGTGGAGGCAGATGGAACAGAACCATGTTTCAGATCTTTTCTATGACCAAGTTTCAGTTTTTGAAGAATGAACAGTTTTTGGCTCTTGGTTATGGATTTTAACAAATTTCATTGGATGTGGGAGTCCTCATGATTTCAAGAACATGCTCAGTTTTTGCCATCAGTCTGGGGTTCCTGTCATGATTTTTTTAATTTCTAGAAACTTTCTTGTACAATGCAACATTGAGGGATACAGCCCTCAGAGACATTTAGTCTACTGTCCTCCCAGAGGCCTGATCATGTGTTACTATTAACACCACAATTTGTCACTCTTCTGGAGTCACATTTCATAGTCACGAGATATAGATGGATAGATAGATAGATAGATAGATAGATAGATAGATAGATTTTTTTTTCCCTGTAACTCTTGCTTTCAGTAGCAAGTACTGGGGAAACTTTTTTAAATTTTGTTTTTCTATAAAGTTTTTTTTTAATTTTAATGTTTATTTATTATTGAAGGGGAGAGAGAGACAGAGTGTGAGCAGGGGAGGGGCAGAGAGAGTAGGAGACAGTATCAGAAGCAAGTTCCAGGCTCTGAGATGTCAGCACAGAGCCTGACATAGGGCTCTAACTCATGAGCTGCGAGATCATGACCTGAGCCAAAGTCGGTCGCCCACCTGATTGAGGCACCCAGGCACCCCTAATTTTGTTTTTTAACATTTATTTTTTATTTTTAAAAAATATTTATTTATTTTTGAGAGAGAGACAGAGCATGAATGAGGGAGGGCAGAGAGAGAGGGAGACACAGAATCCCAAGAAGGCCCCAGGCTCTGACCTGTCAGCACAGAGCCTGATGCAGAGCTCCAACCCACAAACTGTGAGATCAGTACCTGAGCTGCAGTCAGATGCTCAACTGACTGAGCCACCTAGGTCCCCAAAACGTTTATTTTTGAGAAAGAAAGAGACATAGCATGAGTGGCGGAGGGGCAGAAACAGAGGGAGACACAGAATCTGAAGTAGGCTTCAGGCTCAGAGTTGTCAGCGCAGAGCCTGATGCAAGGTCATAATCATGAACCATGGGAACATGACCCTTGCTGAAGTGGGACACCAAGCCACTGAGCCACCCAGTTGACCCTGGTGAACCTTTTTAAATGAGTCATATTTTTAAAAATATGTACTTTTTCTAACTGTCTCTTCAGTGACTATTATTTGATCAGAATATTTACTTTTATTTACATTTAAAATGAATCATATTCTGAGGGCAACTTACTCTTATATAATGTTGAGTTAGTCCCTTCTCTGTGCCATAGTAATGCCAGTAAATAAATCTGTGATTGCACTGACCACACTGAAATACAGACCATGAACTCCTTGACACATTTATCTTGATCTTACTCACTTTTGTAAGCCAATAAAACATAATACACAACAAATGAAAAATAAATGTACATTCAACTCATTTATTTGTTTATTGAATAAAAAATAATACTGTCTGTTCTATATAACATGCATGGAGTGAAAACAGAATGGTAAGGAAAAGATATATGGTATCCATACTCACTGAACTTACATTTTAAATGGATTATACTTGTTTAAATATAATCATCAAATAAGCACAACATTTCAAGTAGAGTGGACAAGACGTTTTAAGAGTATAAAAAGGACAAGATGTTTTAAGAGTAGGCAATAGGAACTCATTTTGTCTAAATAATGATTGAATACATTTAGTGAAATGTTGTAATGGGATTATAATGATTATTATTATAATCGATAATTGGAAATAACCATTAAAAAACACAAAATACAAATTGGCCATGAGTGGCCCAGTTTCTTAGAGGGAGGAAGGAAGTTGCGTAAGTGCAATTAATTGGCCGAAGGTGTAAAATTAATGAAGGTCATTTAAGGGAGTTGGACAATGTTCTTAAGAGTGCTCCTCTTCTAAATTGGTTTCCCTTTGCACAGATGATTGCTTCAGTTCTTCTTCGGTTGATTGGGCACAGACCTCCGAGGAGCATGTGATAAAGCTTACCTTCCTATGATGATTTCAGTAATGAAAGTGCGTTTATATAGTGAGCTCTTGCGGTAGCATTGTTTTTCCTGGCAAATGGAAATGTGCTCCTTTAGAGTAAGCACAGGTGTTCTATGAATTCTATGGATTTCCTTACAGATACATTGTCATTAGCTCTAGGACCATATCCTGGTCGTCTTTGCTTCTCTCATATCTGTTGGTTGTCCAATAGTCAGGTGTTATTCAACAGATTTTGGTTGAATCAATGAATATCCATCTTTCTAACATTTGCTAAATAAGTAAGATGGCACATTGTTATGTGAAATGCAGAATTTTAAATCAAGAGTTTGTGTTTTACTTTATGTTCGTGTTTATAGTGGCACATATATCTACATATAAGTAATTGTGGAATATAGGTTTATATGCAAGAGTTGATGTGGACAAGCTCATACATATCTATAATATGTGGTCATTTTATTTTTATCTTTTAAAAATTTTTCCAGTTTATTTATTTTTGAGAGAGAGAGAGAGACAGACAGACAGACAGACAGACAGACAGACAGAGTGTGAGTGGGGGAGGAGCAGAGAGGGAGGGAGACACAGAATCTGAAGCAGGCTCCAGGCTCTGAGCTGTCAGCACAGAGCCTGACATGGGGCTCAAACTCACAAACTGCAAGATCATGACCTGAGCTGAAGTCAGATGCTTAACTGACTGAGCCACCCTAGTGCCCCAGTGAAGTCATTTTAAGCATGTGTGTATAGACACATAAACATACAGATAGACATATATGCAGTGCCATCTTAAAATAAGGAAACATCTCCATGAGGCACATGTCATTCCAATATTCATGAAAAGTTTTAGGTACAATCTCTTGTTGATAAACACACAGGTCAGTCATTCTCTGGAAAACCTTGTGTAGAGGATTTTGAAAGCCACTGAAGTCTGCAAGATTCTTGCCAACACATTCATTGTTCAAGTCTCTGAGTGGAACATTCGCATACCTATAATAATTACTTTTATTAGAGCTTCATGTCCTTTTATGGACAACTGAATGCAAATGTCACATTATCTTTTAAAAATTTCCCAATGTCATTACAAATTAATAGAAAAATATATGTATTTTTGGATGCTACATAGGCTATTTCTATTACAAAGTTCCAGATATGTTATATATAATGAATTATATGAAACAAAAATCCAAATACACATATATTTTCAGACACATGCACACACACACACACACACACACACTATAAAAACCCAAATAGCCTTTTTATTTTAACATTAGGCCAATCTCTCTAAAATTCTGAGCTGCTGCTAGAAATGAATGCCACTTTACTCACTGAATCCTGGTGTTCCTGGTTTGAAAAGGGATAGTCTGAGAAAGGACACTTCTTTCACTCATTATTACAGTTCCTCTACCTTTCGTTCTACATATTATACATCTTGTTTTCCTACTCTTATGCCTATTTTCACATTAGAAGACTCATTTTTTATATATTAAAAGGTATGTAAAATGAGATTTCTTGGTGGAAACAAAGAATCACTGCAATGTTCTTATACAATTTTATACAAATGAATATCTACATACAGTATATAACCTATGTTATTTTCAAAACAATATAATTAACAAATTTCAGACAGATCTCAATGTTTGTTTTCCTTTGTTTTAAATTATGGCCAAGAGGATAGTTTACAAGAGTAATCTGGTATATGGTCCTCTGGAACTTCATATTTGTAGCAAAACAATAGTTTAAACAACATTTATCAGGACATGAAATTGCATTAAGGTACTTAATGTAGCTGGTTCCAGGCTCCATATCCCTGTGTAGATAGTTTGGTCCAATACACAATAGATGTGAAAATAGAGTGCTTTATATTCATTAATTTATCATCATCAAAATATATTTGGCAGTGTCTTCTGGTGTTAGGTAATATACATATACGATATCACATCATACATGTACATATGATATACATTCTTTATTTCTAGTTAATAACTGCTTAGCTAGTGTTTAGCACAGTACATGGGAATCCTAAGAACTTAATTACTTAAGATCAGCTATATATCATCAACATGGAAAGCATAAAACTATTGTAATGAGTGGAAAGACTAGAAAATTGGAGAAATTGATCTCAAAAGAGTTAGGATACTTAGGCTTATTATTTCCTTCCTACAATCTCTCCTTGTTCATTCTAGACTATGAGTTTAGGGATCTGTCTTTCACCATTGGGTATCTTCATGAGCAAGTTTGCTTCAGTGTGCAAGGTTGCTTCAGAGTGCAAGAGGGAATAAAGGGAATACTCAAATAGATCCCATAGCAGAGAGCAATAAAACTTTATTAGGTCCTCACAAAGTCCCTCCTCTCTTTTCCCCTCACCTCAAATGTACACAGCTTAAGTTCACATAAATGTTATAGGCCCCCAAATCTCTTTTAACCCACATGCATTGCTCAAAGGTTAAGTACCTCCTGGCTGAGCCATTTCTAAATGAGTCTCTGCACATAAACACACATGCATTTCTTTTGTGTATGTCACATTGCATATCTAGATTTGCATCTTTCTGCCCACAGTTGTATATATACCTTATTTTAAAGATGCAAGCTCAAAGGAACTTGATGTCTCACTTTAAAAGGGAAGCACAAGAGCCAACTTCAGCAGAACATTAACATTTAGGAACAATAAGAAATCTATGAACGTTGCAAAAGGAGAAAAGAAAGTATTGCAGAGATAAGATGAAGCACATAAAAAAAAAGTTAGTTTACCCTGGAAATGAAACTTTTAATTATGATGTCTGTGAGAAGAGTGACCTGAATGAAACCAAAGATAGGTGAGTGCGTCATGAAAGGCTAAGAAATTTGGGTCTGCAAGATAGATGGCAATAGAAATAAGTTCACTCTTTCTCTTTTATCTCTGTTTCTGTGATCTTCAAAATGATATTCCATTCTTATATTAGCCTTTCAAAGGTACTTTGATCTGAATTTTCTACTCAACCTTGTTTGCAGTTAAGTTTTATTAAGCTGTTACTTAGCTACCAATAAGCAAGGCGTATCAGGAAACCAATTGAAAACAATGGAAACACACCATCCTGTTAGTTGCAGCCCTACGAGCCCTTGCTAAACCAAGCCCTTGCTTCCTTCTCCTTCCTTCCTTCCTTCCTCCCTCCCTTCCTTCCTTCCTTCCTTCCTTCCTTCCTTCCTTCCTTCCTTTTATCCCTCCTTCTTCCTTCCACCCTTCCTTAATTTCTGAGGACATATCAGCCACACTCCAGGCTTTGAAGATATGAGTAGTGAATAAATCCATAACGTCCCTCTGTTCATAACATTTACATGTCAGGGTTGGAAGATGGCCTATGAGCATACAGAAAAGCAAGCAAACACCACATTTTGACAATTCTAAGATATATCATTTTTTTGTATTTAAAAACATTTGACATCAACATGCACTTTACATTTACTGTTGGCTAGGTGGCATTTGTGATATGTAACTTAATTATAGCTTTTCATATTTTCAACACTTCTATAGAATTATGTGAGTTATGTCCATGCTGAGTTTGTCTGCCATGTAAAAAATTATTCTGAGAGATTACAGGATGACATGATGAGGAAATCAAAATTGTTTTTATGTAGGAAGGCACAGTCCTAGAACAGCAGAGCATACATTTTATATTACTTATAGAAATATTTATCACTGGAGACTAGTCTGAATTCTTTATCGTCTTAAAGAACAATAACCATGTGCTTCATATGACTGAAAAAAGGAAGATGCCAACATATAAATGAAGATTATATTTTTGTTTGTTTTTGTTGTAACTGAGATGTATGCAAAAGGCATTGGGCTAATACTGATGAAAATTCAGTTGAAAGCAGTGTCAAGGCCAAAATCCAAGACAAAGCCAAGGTCAAGGTCTGATTCAGCCACTGAAAACATGAGCCACTTTGGGATTCAGACAGTTTCTTGCTGTTTAGACAGTAAAATGAAGAGATGACAAACATAAGAGCCCATGATATCATTGTCCTACATACCAAAAATGACAACGCCAACAACCAAGGGGGCAGATAATAATCCAGTGTGATTTGTAGGACTTCTTGGGGCTCAAGAGTACATTCTAGACTTCAGCTGAGTAGTTTGATAGTCTGATGTTATACCTTGAGGGGGTGGAGCGAAACACAGACAGGCAATGCAAAACTGCCCAGGACAGCCTCCCAGAGGATCTAGAAAAACCGATGGAAAGGAGCTTTAGGGCAGCTCATCACAAGTCTCCCTTCCTCCCTTCCTCCAGAGAGACCACAAGGTGTTCTATCTTACTCAGCTAAATAGAACAATGATGGGGAAGTTTTCCTGCATGGAAGAAATGTTGCCAAATTCCTTGGAATAGATTTTTTAAAAGTTCTTCAAAGTAAGTAGTCTGATGTTACAGATTTACGTATTTGACTTTAGTCACATAAAGAAAAAAAATCCATCAAAACTACAATAGATCTCAGTAGCTAAGAAGAAAATCCAAAAAAGGAACAAGAGTGGGGCATTGTATTTACAAGTGACAAATTACCAAAGCTCTCAGATGTATATAGAAACATAGGTATTGATGATTCACTGCTTCTTAATGTGCAGTTTTAAATAACTCAGTTTCTTTTATTTTACTTTTCATGGTTTGTTGTAAAAAGGTAATAGGTGATAAATGGCTAAGTATGCTTAAATAAGTTTAAAAGTTTTCTTTTAAGATGGTTAAGGTAAAACTTTTTACATAGAGAAGAAATTGTTTTACAGTTTTTCTGTGTATTAAAAAAAATTTTTAACATTCATTTACTTTTGAGAGAGAGAAAGACCGAGTGTGAGTGGGGGAGCGGTAGAGAGAGAGGGAGACACAGAATCTGAAGCAAATTCCACGCTCCAAATGTCAACACAGAGCCTGATGCAGGGTTCAAACCCACGAACTGTGAGATCATGACCTGAACCGAAGTCGGATGCTTAACCAACTGAGCCATCCAGGCACCCCAGTGTATTTTCTTTTTTACTGGGCATATAATAATCATGATTTTTATCATCATTGCAACTTACACTCAATGAAGTAGTTTATTTAAGGTGATAATAAATGTTGTGGATAAACATAAATTGGGCTAAGATGGATAGGGAAGAAGGGTGGGTGAGTCCATATCATAAAAGGCATCAGAAAAGGCTTCTGTGATGAGCTGATATTTGAAGAAACCTGAAGGAAGGAAAGGAAGGAGCCATGTGGATATTTGGGAGAAATTTCTAGCAAGAGGGGACAATGCTTACAAAATCCCTGAGGTAGGAGCTGGCTTCAGGCACTTGGAGAAGAGCAGAGAGGTCTGAGTGGCCCCAGGAGAGTAAGAAAGTAGGGGGTGATGGGTACTGAGTCGGAGTCAGTAAGGAACCAGTTCTGAATGGGTCTTGTGGGTCATGGTTAACACTTCCACTCATACTTTGAGTGTGGTGAGGAGCCATCGAGGAGTCTTGATGATAAGAATGGCATGCTCTGACCCATGTCTCAAAAACATCACCCTGATACTATTTTAAAAATAGGCACTAATAGGGGAAAGCAGGCAGCTAGGAGGCTTGTTAGTAGGTTTAAACTTAGGTGGTTACAGTGAAGGTGAATAGAAATGGGTGGATCTGAATACATTTAAGAAGCAGAGCTGGTAGCATTTTCAGATGGACCGGATACAGCATGCAAGAGAAATGAAGGAGTAATGAAAGCCTCCAGATGTTATGACCAAAGTCGACGGCAAGATAGCATCTCCACTCGCTGGGGTGAAGAAGGCTGAGGGGAAAGGATGGGAAGGCAGGCGTCACGAATTTAGTTTTAAATGTCTTAGGTTTGAAATGTCTTTGATTAAACTATTCAGAGTTCAAAACCAAGTTGAAAAGAGGCTATGGGCATTCCGAGGTCAAGGGAAGGAGTCTAAGAGCAAAGTATTAATTTGGAAGCCATCTGTGTATAGGTGTCTTTACAAAAGTTTCTGGTAACTCCTTCTGGTTGTTTGAGTTCTGCCCCAGCAATCCAGACCCCTACCCACATGCAGAGAGAAGAGTCCACATACCACTGAGCCAAGTGCTTGCACATCACGACTTGAAAATTCAGTTCTGCCTTTCGAACTCTTTTCCCTCTTTTCCCCTACATCTAAGTTTACTGACTCTGTGATTCATTCATAACCTTCAGAGCCTAATTCTAATGGAGTCCTTTGTGTCTACAAACAGACCTATTTTGTTTTGTAAAGGAAAGTCACACTGGGAATACAATTTTGAATAATATCAGAAAATCTGTTCCATATTCCCATTGACTCTTTAAATGCCAGAGAAACGACTCAGAAAGACTCACTGACAAAGAACCAAGTAACAGGCTCCAGCACTGTCGGTCATGAGCTGTCTCTAAAAATACACAATGCTTATTGAACCTAAGAGTTCTTATGTAGGAAAAGAATGAGGAGGATGACATAACTGGAGTGAAATCAACATGTTATTTCCATCCTTGCCAGCAATAGCCATGACACAAAAGTACTAGTAGAAATACTTTTTGTTAAGATGGTAGAATATTTTCTAATAGATTATGTATAAGAAACACCATGGTGAAAATTGCAATTATGTCTTTGGTTTTCATTTGTTTGGAATGAGTGAGTACTTGTGTTTCTAGTTAAAACCATCACTTCATTCAGTGATTCTTTCAATTCCCTGGAGGAGGGATGAAAATATAAAGTCATTTTCATTATACACTGTCCTGTAGTTATATCATCAGGTAACTTTGGTACAAATGTTAGTTCGGGGGATTATGAAATGAAAGCAACATATTCAAATGAATTCCTGTAATATTGAAAACAGATATGGGCTAATATAGCAGGAATTTCACTCTTGCTATTCATTTGAAGTTTTGTTCTACCCTTATAAATCAAAAACTCACCCAAATGATATTTTCAGTATGTGCAAATGTGGACATGACCACTCCTGCTTTTGAATAGTGAATAATTTCTAAGAACCCATCATAACTGTTGGTACATTACTTTACATTGGAAATACTGTCGATGATTGCAATTCTTAACTAAAGTCTTTCTAGTCATCAATTATATCAAAGGTTGAAGAAAAAAAAATTATTAACCACAGCTCTCTTCCTGTTTAGGTTTACTGATTTTTGATAATAGAAACTAAAAACTCCCACTTTCTAGAGAATTTTGGGAAAACATCAGTGAGACACAGTCGTGGCTTTAACAGGATTATTAAGTCACAGAAACAAAAGGACTGGAAATGTTTAATTTCTTAAGTGTGGTGATGGTTCATGGAGATTTCTCATATTGTTCCGTGTGCTTTTTTGGAAGCTGGGGTAGTTCATAATTAGAAAAATATGTGTTAGTAGTTGAGCCATTGAAATAAAAGTGAGTCTGTAAATAAACAGTTTTTACTTAAGATACTATCCATGACTTGGTCCATACGGGGCACAGATAGGTTTGCGCTCACAACTTATTTTGTAATGTGTGTCATTTTAGGTTATGATCAGCAAAATCGAAGAAAACCAGCAGTTCTACCATTGGGATGTTTGCTTTGCCAAAGTTAGTAAGAACATGCCACTGTTGCAATTTTCCTGTCACTAAATGGTAGTGCCTTACCTAAAATTAGTAGGTGATAACAAAGTCTAATTTGGAAGAAATCCTAGAATGTGGTAGTGAGGACTTTTTAGAAAACCACGCCCCCACGATAGCATTAAAATGTTGGTAAAGGGAAATAAAGTCAAAGTCAAACTTTTCCCATCTCTAGAAATTACCCAAAGGCTTTCAACACTCTGGGCACCATGATGGAAACAAAGGTTTGTCTAGAAGAGCAGGGTCTGTGGCTTGGCCTGCTCCCATTCTCCGTGTCCAAGCTCTGCAGCCTTGGGAACCATCGGCCTCATGATCCTGATGGTTGTCAAGGCCAGCAACCTTGTAGCCACTGGAGGGGGCAGACCAGGAAGGAAGTTCCTCGAAAGGTGCAACCCCCAGAAAAGGTGTCATTCGTGAGCCCATCTTGGAGTTTCTTCCAAGGAAACCCTCACTTGCAAGGCACTGTCATCGTTTGACCCGGTTCAGAGCTTACTCTACAGGGAAGCCCTATTTCCTGAGTATTTCTCAAAAAAAAAAAAAAATCAGGAAGGATTCATATTGTAACACGCTGAGTTACAATACCAAGAAACAAGAAGCTGACTCAAGAAGATGTAGAAAATATCCACGGACTTGTAAGAAATCCAAGTGGCCTCCTCTTAGCCATTTAAGAACAAGAGGCACAAATCTTTTACAAAACTGTACCAAAAATAGAAGTGGGGAGAGCACTTCCCAATTGATCCTATGAAGCTATTACCCTAATACCAAAACCAGACACAGACATTACAATGAAAAAACAAACAACACCAATATTTCTCATCAACATAAATATAAAACTTCCCAACAAAATGCTAGCAAACTGAATCCATCAACATTAAAAATAATTCTAGAGACAAAGAAACATGAGAAAAATCAATTATTTGAACCTCATCAAAATTAAAACGCTTTTATTTGCAAACGACCTTATTAAAGGGATGCAAATGTAAAGTAAAGATTTGGAGAAAATGCTTACAAACTGTATATCTTGCAGAGGATTCATATCTAGAATACGTAGAGGGCTTTAAAAATCCAATAGTTTAAAAAAAAACACCCAAATATTCCAATTTGAAAATAGGTAAAAGACATGAAGAGACATTTCACCAAAGAGGATATATGGACAACAAATACACAAATGGAAAGATGCTCAACATTAATAGACATTAGAAAAAAATCACATTAGGGGCACCTGGGTGGCCATTGGTTAAGCCTCTGACTTTGGCTCAGGTCATGATCTCACACTTCATGAGTTTGAGTCCTGCATTGGGCTTTGTGCTGACAGTTCAGGGCCTGGAGCCTTCTTCGGATTCTGTGTGTGTGTCTCTCTCTGTTCCTCCTCTGCTCCCACTCTGTCTCTCTCAAAAATTAATAAACGCCAACAAAAAATTTTTAAAGAAAAAAGTCACCTTAAAATCACAATGAGATACGATTCCATACCTACTAAAAAGCTAAAATTAGAAAAAAAAATAGTGACAATTACAGAATAGAAAAGATGTGGAGAAACTGAATGCTTCCTATATTGCTTTGAAAAGTTATCATGAAACAGCTTAGAAAAATAATTAGGGATTTAAAAAAATTAATGTTTATTTACTTTTGAGAGACAAAGAGAAACAGAGCATGAGAGGGGGAGGAGCAGAGAGAGAGAGAGGGAAACAGAATCTGAAGCAGGCTCCAGGCTTTGAGCTGTCAGCACAGAACCTGATGCAGGGCTTGAACTCACGAACCAGAAGATCATGACCTGAGCTGAAGTTGGACACTCAATCCAATGAGTCACCCAGGTGCCCTGGGATTTTTTAAAAAATAAAACTAAACTTGCAGCCCAACAATTCCATTCTTGAGCATTTCTTTATCCCAGAAAATGAAACTTCCACTCACATAGAAAACCTTTGTGTAAATGTTTATAGTGGATTTATTCACAACAGCTATAAAGCTTGAAACACCTAAATGTTCGTCAAAAGGCAAATGGATAAACAAACTGTAGAGAATCCACACCATAGACTACTCTTCAGAAAAAGAAAGAAGCTATTGTTATATGCAACGATCTGAGTAAGTGTCTAGAGTGTTATATATTGAGTAAAAGAAAATAGATCCCAAAATGTTATATACTTTATTCTATATAATTTCATTTATGTGACATTTTTGAAATGACAAAATTATAGAAATGGAGAACAGATTATTGGTTGATAGTGGTCAGAGACCAGGTAGGTTGAGGGAAAAGGTGATGAATATGTTTATAAAAGGGCAAATGAGGGATCTTTGTCATGATAGAATTGTTCATATCTTGACTGTGTCAATATCCTGGTATTAACATTGTACAATATTTTTGCAAGATATTATCTTTGAAGAGAATGGATTGTGGGCTACATGGAATATCTGTATATTATTTCTTTCACCTGCATGTGAACCTACAGTTAAAAACTTTGCACCACGGCTAAGAGGAATTTCTCTTGGGAACGCAAGTTTTAACATTTGAGAATTATTCAATGTCAGACACCCCATGTGGTATATGGGCAGACTAATGCCCTTTCAGGATTATTCATGTCCTAATCTGTAATCTGTGAATATGTTACCTTATACAGCCAGAAGGAATTTAAATTGTAGATGGAACTAAGTTTGCTAATCAGCTCACCTTGAGATGAAGAGATCATTTTGGTTTATCTGAGAGCATCCAGTGTAGTTACAAGGTTTGATACAGGTGATAAACGGAGGCAGGAGAGTCAATGTCACAGTGATATAACGCGACAAACACTTAACCATCCATTACATACCTTTGGGGTGGAAGAACCAACGAACGCAGAAAGCCTGTAGAAGCTAGAAAAAATCCAGAAAATGGAATTTTGCTACAGCCTCTAGAAAGGAATTCAATTTAAGCCCAGTGACATCAGACTTGTGACTCAGAATTTGAAGATAATAAATGTGAATTGTTTGAAATCGTTAAGTTTGTTGCAATTTTTTACAGCAGCAACAAAAAATCCATACACTGTTCAATAAGCCAATGTTTTATTAGACATGACGACAAAATCAGAGGCGTCAAAGAAATCATAACTGAATTTCATTAAAATTTTTAAAAAATGTACTTCCAAAGACATCATAAAAAATTAAAAGATAAGCTATAACCAGGGATAAAATATCTGCAAATCATAGGTAGTCCTTTATCAGTAAAGGATTTGTATCCAGACACATAGAGAACACATACAACTCATTAATGAAAAGACAAATAACACAACATAAAAATGGACAAATAATCGAATAAAAAATTCCTTCAAATAAGATGTATAAAAAGCAATAAGCACATGAACCGATGATTAACATTAGTCATTGGATAATCACAAATGAAACCACAAAGAGATACCATTTAATCCCTGCTAGGATTGCTATAATCAAAATGGCAGACTATTACCAGCATTGGTAAGGAAGTAGAAAAATGGAAACCCTTACACATCAACGGGCGAGAAAGTAGGATGGTCCTAAAACAGGTTAGCATTTCTTCCAAATATTAAATGTGGAATTACCCCAATGCTAAAAGCTGGATGAAACCTTGGACACATTACACAGGATGAAATAAGTCAGACACAAAAGATGGCATAACTTATTATTATACTTATTTTAAAAGTCCAGAAATTGCTTAATGTGAGGACAAACAAGAAGCCAGACAAACATTTTAAAAAGAATGTTTGGGGCACCTGGGTGGCTCAGTCATTTGAGTGTCCAACTCTTGATTTCACCTCAGGTGGTGATCTCATGGTTTGTGAGTTCAAGCCCGGAATCAGGCTCTCTGCTAATGGCTATGAGCCTTCATGGGATTCTATGTCTCCCGCTCTCTCTGTTCCTCCCCCTTGTGTGTGCATTCTCTCTTTCTCATAAATAAATAAATATTAGAAAATAAAAATAAAATAAAAGAATATCTGAAAGCAAAATGTTTCAGAGGGTCCTCTGTAAGGCTCTAACATACTGCTGTGGAAGCCGAGTCCATAAGGGGATCTGAAAACGTCCAGGAAAGAATTTAGGGGCACAGATCATTTACTTCAGAGGCCCAACCTATGTCCCTGCTCAAGAGGGAGGTGAAGGCTAAAGCAGACTTTTAGTCCTGAATGTGGCCCCAATCCCCACAAAGCCTTTGGCAAAGAGTGGGAAACTTGCAGGATGAAGCTATTTAAGGAAGTCTCTCGCCAGTCATTATCTGATTAGTTAGCTAACCAAACAGACTTCAGTAGCTGCATACTATCGGGACTGTGGCATAACAGAATTAGTCCAGAAAATTTCCTATACAAACAAACCACTGCCAACAAAAATAGTAGAGAATGGGGGAAATAGGATTCCCAAAGTCCCACATTACCTAATATATTCAGTTTTTAACAAAAAAAATTATGAGACGTGCAAAGAAACCAGAGAGACTGAGCCCCACCGTATATAAATACCCACACAGAAATGGTCAATAGATACTTTTGAGAAGGCTCAGATGTTCGATGTATTGAAAGTCTTTAATACTGTTATTATAAATATGTAAAAATAAAAACAAAAAAAGAAACAAAAGGAAGTCATAACTAAAAAAAAGTCACAGGAAAGTATAACAGTGATGACTCATCAAACTGAGAGCAGCAGTAAAGAGATAGAAACGTTATTTTTAAACATAACCAAATAGAATTTTGGAGATAACAAGTTCAATCATTTACATTTAAAATTTCACTAACGGGGGTCAATACCAGATTTGAGTTGGCAAGAAAAATAATCAGCAAACTAAGAGATAGATCTATAATGAGTCCTTTCAGTCTGAGTTACTAAAAGAAAAAAGAATGTAAGAAAATAAACACGGAAAATTTTCCACAGAAAAATTTGGAAATCTGTGCATCACCAACAAGTATAACCATGTATGCATAATATTAGTCCCAGAGGAAAGAGAGAAAGGGACAAAAGAAACATATATTTGGAGGAACATTTCTATACCAGGTAAATACATTGAATTAGCAAGTCAAGATCATCCCACAAAGAAAAGTCCATGCCCAGGTGGCTTCACAGGTGAATTTTAGTAAACATATAAAGAAGCATTAATATCAATACTTCAGAAATACTTTAAAAGAAATAGAAGAAACAGAAAACTTTTAATTTGTCCTTTGTGGTCAATGTCATTCCAAAACCAAATCGGACAAATTGTCACAAGGAAAGAAAACCGATATCCCTTGTGAATATAGACAAAAGATCAGAAACAAGACAAAGATTCTCTCTTCCTCATCTATTGAACATGTGTTTTGTGGTTGTCCCTCAAAAGTCGAGATTAACCACCTTCACATGTGGAGACAGATAATACCACACACGTGTGCTGTATTAATTCCATGTGGCTGCTATAACAAATTAGCACAAACATGGTGGCCTAAAAGAAAAAGAAATGCCTTCCCTTAAACTTCGGGGGGCCAAAAGTCCGCAGTCAGTCTCACGGGGTGAAAATCTATGTGTCAACTGGAACATGATTCCTCTAAGAGCTCTAGTTAGACCATCTGTGCTCTGCCTTTTCTAGCTCCTGGTGGCTGCTGGCATTACTTGGCTTGTGGTTTTATCACTCCAATCTCTCCCTCTGCCTTCAGGCTGCTTTCTTCTCTGTGCACATTTCTTTCTTTCTTTTTTTTTAAGTTTTAAATCTTTTTCACATTTTTAAAAATTTTTAATAGTTTATTGTCAGGTTGGTTTCCATATAACACCCAGTGCTCATCCCCACAATGCCCTCCTCCATGTCCATTTACCCACCCCCCACCCTAAATGCCCTCCTCCATGTCCATTTACCCACCCCCCACCCTCATCAGCCCTCAGTTTGTTCTTGGCATTCAGGAGTCTCTCATGGTTTGCCTCCCTCTCCCCAACTATTTTTCCCCTTCTTCTCCCCCGTGGTCCTCCATTAAATTCCTCCTAATCCTCCTATACGTCTCTGTGCACATTTCTTTTCCTCTTCTGACTCTATCAAATCTCCCTCTGCTTCATTTAATAAGGATATTTGTGATACCATTTAGTGCCTACCTTAACAATCCAGGATAATGCAGCCATTTTAAGATCCTTAACTTCACCACATATGCAAAGAGCCCTATTCCTTAAATGCAACATTCACAGGATCCAAGATTAAGACTTGGTACCGTGTGAGGCCAATATTCAGCTACTGCACACACTAAGAAGATATTAAAATATTTATTGCACATTTCGGCTTTCAGGGTGAGCAGGTTAGGCACCAAAGCCAGTCTGAAAATGGCCTGAGTAAACGTTCAGTAAATGTTTCTGGTTTTTACTGCAGGATGGGGCTGGTGTGAGGATTCCCGTACAGGTCAAAATTTGCATGGTTTGATGAACTGCTCCATCACTATCAAGGAAGAGAGGGTTTTGTTATAAGCTTGTACAGATATAGAACAAAAGGAAAAGGAGGGTGGTGAGATTTGGAGGCTCCGAGTCAACAAAAATCAAAAACAGAGTCAAGCTCTATTATAGCATAGCTTTGTGGGTTCTAGGCAGTGAAATTAGGCAAGAAAAGTAAATAATAAATACTCGAAATGGAAGACAGAGGAAAACTGTCTTTATTCATAGATGATATTATCCTGTATACAGAAAAGTAAAAACTCCAACAACATCATTGACAAAATTAAAAACAATGAGAACAAGTGAGTAGTACACCGCAGCCACAGGAACCAGGATTAGTATAAAAATCAATTGTCATTCCATATGTGAACAGTGACTACTTCAAGTACAAGTTGATTCATTATGAAATAAAAAAAAATTATGAAATACTGGATAATAAACATAATGAAAATGTACAAGGCTTGTAAACTGATAATTACAAAACTTTGAAGAAACATTCCATGCCCATGGATTGGAAGACTTGGTTTAGGTTAAGATTACAGTACTTCCCAAACTGATGTAGATTCAATATAATACTTATTAAAATATCTCAACAGGGTTTTTTCTGGTGTGTGTTTTGTTTGTTTTGCAGCATTGATAAGCAAATCCTAAAACTTACAAGGAAATGTAAAACATATAGAACAGCAAAAATGAGTTTTAAAAATAAAAACACATGAGACTTTGATTATTTCAAAATTCACTATAAAGCTACACTTATTAAAACAATGTGTTACTGACATAGATGGAGAGATTATGCATATAGGTAGATGAATAGATAGATGATAGATAGATAGATAGGACAACTTGAGAGCATCATCCACATAATTAAAAAGGTATAAACTAGATAGACCTCACCAGAATCAAAAATGTTTACACCGCAAAAGATACCATTAAGAAAATGAAAACACAAGACACAGACTGGGAGAAAATATTTCCAATATCTATATTCAGTATAAGACTTTTACTCAAAACTTACCAGGGTGCCTGGGTTGTTTAGTTGGTTAAGCATCTGACTTTGGCTTGGGTCATGATCTCATGCTTCATGAGTTCTAGCCCTGCATCAGGCTCTGTGCTGATAGTGCGGAGCCTGCCTGGGATTCTCTCTCTCTCCCTCTCCCTCCATCTCTCTTTCTCTCTCTATCTATCTGCCCTTTCCCCACTTGCTCACGTGCATGTTCTCTCTCAAAATAAATTTAAAAAAAGAACTTACAAAGAACTGTCACCACTCAATAATGAAAATACAAATGGCCCTGTCAAAAAAGAGGAAAAAATGTAATATAAAGACATTTCATCAAGGAAGATATATAAAAACTAGTGAGCACATAAGAAGATGTTTAACATCATAAGTCATTAGGGAACTTCAAATTAAAACACTGAGATATATCACTACATACGTATCAGAATAGTCAAGCCAAACATTAAAAAATACTTGAAGAGACTGAATAAGCATCAGAACCAGAGTCAGATATGGGATGTTGGAACAAGAAGATTGCAAATTTAAAACTGCTATGATAAATACAGTAAAAGCTCTCATGGAACAAGTAGACAACATGAAAGAACAAATGGGTAATGTATGCAGAGTGAAAAAATTCTGAGAATAGAGTAAAAAAAAGAAATGCTAGAGGTAAAAAAAAAAAAAAAGTTACTGCAACAGAAAAGAAGAATGCCCTGATGACTTGTTAGTAGGCTGGACATGGCCGAGAAAAGAATTATGAGCTTGGAGAGATGACAACAGAAACTTCCAAAACCTCAAGCCAAAATGAACAGACTCTACAAAAGGTGTAACATATGTATAATGGGAATACTAGAAGGAGAAGAAAGGGGAAAAAAGAAAAGAAGAAATATCTACTCAATAATAAGATATTTACCCCAAATTAATGTCAAACACCAGAGCACAAATCCAGAAAGCTCAAAAAATAACAGAGAGGATAAATTACAGAAAGACTACCTACAAATATCATATTCAAATTTAAGAAAATAAAAAATACAGTCTTGGAAGAAGCTGGGGGGGAAAGCAATTTATCTGTAAAGGACCAAAGATAAAAATTACATTCAACTTTTCTGCAGAAGCCATGAAAGCAAGACAAGAGTTGAATGAAAGTCTTTAAAAATAGTGAGTGAGAGAGAGAGTGAATGTTAGCACTGGGGAGGGTGGGGGTGTGGAGGGAGGAGAGACAGACAGAGAGGGAGAGAAGGAATCCAAAGCAGGTTCCTCACTGTTAGCACAGAGCCCAATATGGGGCTCGATCCTATGGACAATGAGATCATGATCTGAACCAAAACCAAGAATCAGACAATGAACCAACCGAGCTACCCAAGCATCCCAAAATATTTAATTTAAAGTCTTGGAAAAAAATAGTCACCCACCTAGAATTCTCTATCCTGTGATATTATCCTTTCAAAAATGAAGAATAAATATTTATCTCAAGAGAAGTTCAAAAATATTGAAGTATATGAAAATAAAATACAAATTATCAAAATTGGTGGATGTAGTAAAAACAGTGATTAGTAGGAAATTTAGAAAATCGAATGTATATGTTTAAAAAAGTGAGGGATGTCTGGGTGACTCAACAGGTTAAGTAACTAACTCTTGATTTCATCTCAGGTCATGATTTCATCATTATAAACTGAGCCCTTCATCAGGCTCCAAGATGGGTATGGAGACTGATTAATGTTTTTGCTCTTCCTCAGCCCCTCCTTCTCTGTCTCTCTGTCTCTCAAAAAAAAAAAAAAAAGAAAAGAAAAGAAAGAAAGATCTAAAGTCAGCAGAATTTATTTATCCACCTTAGGAAATTAGAAAAAGAAGAAGGAAAAGGAAGAGAAAGAAGAAGAAAGCAAAAGAAAGTAAATCGTAAGAGTTAGAACAAAAATTAATAGAATGGAAAACAAAACGAGTGGAGAAAATCAAGAAAAAAATCTAAAAGTTAGCTCTTTCAAAAGATGAATAAGCTTGGTCAGCCTCTCCCCAGGCTAACTGAGCAAAGAGATAAGACACAAATTCTTAATATTAGGAAGGAAAAATGGGACATCTCTACAGATTCCACGAACATGAAAAGGTTACTAAAGGTATACTATGAACAACTCCGTGCCCATAAATTCGGTAATGTAGATGAAATAGAACAATTCCTTCAATGACACAAGTTGCCAAAACTCACACAAGAAGTGGAAACTGAAGAGGCCTGTATCTATTAGATATTTGAATAAAAAATTAATAACCTTACAATACAGAAAGTACCAGGCTCAGCTAAGTTCACAGATGAATTCTACCAAATGTTTGTGAATGAAATGTCACCAATTGTCTAGGATCTCTTGCAAAGATAGAAGAAGCAGAGAGAACACTCCCACCTCCCATGATGTAATCGAGCCAAGCATGGCCTCCTCTGCTTCTGTCTTGTGTTTTCTTGGAAGATGTCATTTCTGAATGAATGTTGAAGGCAAGGCGATGTTGGGAGAAGAAAGTTGGAGGACAGGCACCACTCTAGCTGTTTGTATATGGCTGCTTCATTTTCTATTGGTGCCTATGGATTGTGAGCTATTGCCCAGGGTGCAGGTAGCTCATAAAATATTTATGCATCTTCTGTTAACTATCAAATTTGCGTTATTTTAGGGAAAACTACATATGTGATTGTCATTTCCACTCTCTAGGTCTATTATTTCTTAAATTTTGACAATATGTTTGTTATGAATTTTGGTTTTCATTGCTATTTTTCTTTATGTCTGTATTAACTGATATTTTATTGAGATATTTAGAGATCCTACAAGGTAGATAAGCAGGGTACACTTTAAATTGGAATTTCTTTATTAAATTAGGATTTAAATCTGTTCATTCTCTTATAAGCCATACATCCCTGTCTCAAAGAGTTAATGTATAAACTATTCTCAACATTTTACTCTTATTTTAAGTGAAATACAGTAGCTAAAAGTATAAAGAAATAATGTTATTGGAAACTTTATAAAGGAAAGAAGTATCTATTAATTTACCCACATTTCCATACAATACAGTGTTAAAGAAATTATCCATCATAGTATATTTTTCACCATCCTCTGGGACACATTCATTCTTTCAATTCCAGTGTACCCTCACTAATTGCTTTTATTTCATGGAGCCCCTACCTCCATCTCCCTGCCTGGTGTATTTCTCTATTCTACTTATTCTGTTTTATTCTTGGGTTAACTTGCTCTTTTTCCATTCATTCATATGCTGGAAACCTTCCTGCCAATTTGCAAGGAAGCAACATTCTTTGTTGAATCCCCTTTGAAAGAGAAAAGCAAGCTTCTAAACTAAGAAAGATCACATCAGCATAAACTATTAGGATGGTATTATATTCTTAAGCAGTGAACCTATACTAAGGAATGTAGTCAAAAAACACCTGGAACTATTTCATTTTCAGCAGTATGCATAGACTATATTTAACTGCAACACTTAAAATAATACATGTTGTGTTTTCTGTTCATTGTTGTAGAGATTATAAATACTAAATAAATGGAAAGAAGTCATCAAAATCACATGTGGGCAAGGAAGTGGAGGGGAGATCTGGATCCACAATTTGATTTATCACCAAAACATGTATTCTATAACTTAAATGTTATATAATATTACACAATGTTATATAATAAATTCAAAACTTAATGAAGACTTTTTAAAAAGAACAAAATCCTACAACAGGCATTTGATTTTCTTTCCCTTTCTGTATATATCAGAATGAAATCAGCTGTAAATAATTTATTACTTATGACACAAAGCACTCATTGCATGGGTTCAAAGTTAATATATAATATACATTTTGAATGTTTCCAATTATAAACTTTGAAAGGAGAAACATAAATACAGATTCATTTATAATTCTTTAATTGTGAAAAAAATCTTTTTTTTCCTTCCCACATTCCAGATTTTTCATCATTTTAAATACTTGATTTCTTTTTCCTCAAGAGCCAAGGATAATTCTATCAGGGGCACAAGGATAGTTGGTTTTAATCATTCAGTTACTCAGTCCAGTGATCCAACTTTGGCTGCAGGTTGCCATAGCAATTAAAACAGGAACACTGGCAACAAAGCCTAATAACTCTTCATTCAACCCATTATATATGGTTACAGCAAACCAGAAAGCTTCCTAGGGATTCTGAAGCGGATGCATCACCTCTGTAGATAATTAAGTGTTTTGGTGGGAATTTGTGCAAAAACCTGATATACAATTAGACAAATATGTTCACGTATCATGTTTCATTGAAGTTTGTATGAGCCTACATCTTGTCAATGGGTCCTGATCCTAAATGCCTTTATGCCTGATTAATTGTCAATATCAGGCAAGAGCTTGCTCATTAGCTCCTTGCATGACCCATTTTAGATGCCAATGAGCTTCATTTAGTGATGATATGCTAACTGTTAATAAACTGAATTGAATTTTTGTCTTGTGTGAAGAGACCCTGTTGAGAAAATATACATTAAAATCTTCCGAGAGCACTGAATAATGTTAGATTATTCTCTGTTGCAGATCTTGCTGTTATATTATTGTTGTTCCCTTAATTAAATGCAAACATTTCCTCTTAATTTTATATTTTATGTTTTCAATCTATTTGGCACCTCCTATATGCATTCAACTAATACTATTTCTATAAAGAATGAAGTAAATTTATTTTAATGTTCTTTGGATCCTACTAACTTTTTAAGCAGCCCAATTCAAATAGGCCACATTTATTATAAATTATGAAAAGTGTATATCTAAAAATATATAGTTTAAGCCACTAATCAAAACTCTATAAGGCTACTGGCTCAGTAACAATTTTCTTTAAATTTCTTAAAATTATTAGAAGATCCAATAGTAGATTTACTTTACTAATATATCTTGAATGCCCTTGTGGCATTAGGGGAAAAAATCCTCAAAAACACAGAGGGAGATCATGTTAATAGGCATGGCTAAATTAGCTCAAGAAAGAGAACTTACAAGATGGGTTATACCCATAATTATTCCTAATTCATGATTTTTCACATCATAACTTTTTTGTCTTGTTTTTCCTCCCTCCCGCCTTCCTTCTTTTCTTTTCCTTCCTCCCTTCCTTCTTTCCTGTCTGTCTTCTTGCTTTCTCTCATGAGTTTTCTCTTCACTCTTCATATTTCCTTCCCTTCCCTTCCTTCTCTCCCTTCCCTTTCCTTCTCCCTTCCCTTCCTTTTCTTTCCTTTCCTTCTCTTCCCTCCATTCTCATTCCTTCTTTCTGTAAGCCAAACACAGACTAAACTGTGTGATAAAGAAAATTATCCTCTCAGAGCACCTGGGTGGCATAATTGGTTCAGTGTTCAACTCTTGATTTAGGCTCAGGTCATGATCTCTTGGTTCATGAGTTCAAGCCCCCTATCAGGCTCAGGGTTGCTGGTGCAGACCCTGCTTGGGATTCGCTCTTTCTCCCTTTTTTTTTTTTTTCTGCCCCTCCTATGCTCTCTCTGTCTCTCTCTCAAAATAAGTAAATAAACTTAAAAAAAAAAAAACCAATGTACCTGCCTTTAAAAAAAAAGAATCACAAGTTAGGGGTGCCTGAGTGGCTCAGTTGGTTAAGCGTCCCACTTCAGCTCAGGTCATGATCTCATAGCTCGTGGGTTCGAGCTCTGCATTGGGCTCTGTGCTGACAGCTCAGAGCCTGGAGCCTCCTTTCGATTCTGTCTGTCTGTCTCACTCTCTCTGCTCTTTTCCCACTCTGATCTCTCCCCCTCCCTCCCTCTCTCTCAAAAATAAATTTTAAAAAATTTTAAAAATTAAAAAAAAGAATCACAAGTTAAAATAAAGCAGAAATGTTCAAAATAACCAAAGGACTACTAAAAATAGTTATTGTATTAAATTCACACAAATGCACAAAAAATAAATTAAGCTTACTAAATAACCTAGGTAGACTATTCTTATTTTCTTAAGTAGAAGAATTAAAAATAAGAAACGGTGAGAACATACTTTTAGTTTGGAGCTCCTACAAGAGAGAGAAAGAAAATTAACAAGACAGAATTTTGTTTCAGAAAAGAGTTGTAGATATACTAATTAAGGAGTAAACATTAGAAATAATTATATATTTAACGATACAACATTACAAATAATTATCTGTAATCAATAATTATCTCTATTCATAAAAATAAAGATGATAGCCATCATTAAGCACAATAGCATTTTTCCCATTTTTGAAGTCATTAATACATTGGAATTTCTACTGAAAGATACAATAAAAAGTTAGAGTCCCCATACATAGAAAAAACATATCTTGGTTATAGGGTGCCTGGATGGCTCAGTCAGTTAAGTGTCAGACTTTGGCTCAGGTCATGATTTCCTGGTTCATAAGTTTGAGTCCCTCCTCAGGCTCTGTGCTTGACAACTTGGAGCCTAGAGCCTGCTTTGGATTCTGTGTCTCCTTCTCTTTCTGTGCCTCCTCCACTTGTGCTCCCTTTCTCTCTCTCAAAGATAAATAAACATTAAAAAATTAAATGAAAATAAAGCTTTAAAGATATATCCTAAGTAGATACTGGGAAGAATGTATTCCTACTGGCATTTAGAGGATAATTAAATATTTTACCCACTCAAATCATTCATGTGCATAAAGAAAAAGTTCTGTGGTTAGTGATACTTTATAGTTCTCAAAAAGACATTGTAAAGGGAAAAACAGAATTTTCTTATTTGGTTAAAATTTACAAAATAATACAGATCCATTCTTGGAAAGGAACGCATACTTCTTGATGGATAGTTTATATTCAAATGACCCACAGACTTCATAATTTTTATCTTTTTAAAAATGTAAGTCCAGGAGACAATGGCTTTTAAATAACCATAAAAAGATGGGAATATAGGGTTCCTGAGTATCTTTTTTTCTTAATAAGTTGTCTTATTATTCAATGATTTAATTTGAGTTCTGTGACCATTTTCACCCATGACCAAAGTGAAATTAATTATATATATGTTTTTTTACCACACATTAAGATGGATATACATGGAAATCTTACTTGTGGCTATTTCCTTTTTTTAAATTTTTAAACCGTTTTTATTTATTATTGAGAGACAGATAGAGACATAGCATGAGCAGGGGAAGGGCAGAGAGAGGGGGGGACACAGAATCTGAAGGAGGCTCCAGGCTCTGAACTGTCAGCACAGAGCCCAACACAGGGCTTCAACTCACAAACCATGAGATTATGACCTGAGCCGAAGTCAGACACTTAACCAACTGAGCCACCTTAGGGACTCCTCTTGGACATATTTTTTTTTTTAACGTTTTTTAAAAATTTATTTATTTATTAGAGAGAGAGAGAGAGAGAGACAACGTGAGCAGGGGATGGTCAGAGAGAGAGGGAGACACAGAATCCGAAACAGGGTCCAGGCTCTGAGCTGGCTGTCAGCACAGAGCCTGACGTGGGGCTCGGACCCACAAACCGGAAGATCATGACCTGAGCCCAAGTCGTACGTTTAACCAGCTGAGCAACCCAGGAGCCCCATTGGGCATATCTCTAAATACAGGTCATAACAATAATCTATCAACATGTATGAAAGTAAAAATAATAATTCACAACAGAATCTAAAATATGCTTATTGGAAATAAATAAAGTAAAATAATTAAAATAAAATAGACTTATTGGACAATAGATCTTAAGAAGCCTTTGAAATAATAATAATAAGACCTATAATACCTCTTCAGTGGAATGTAAATTTGCTCCTCAAACTTGTGCTGATTTTGGTCCTAAACTAATGGGATCATTCTATGCATCCAAGAATTGCCTTGAAGTCTATGATGACCTCTCACCAGTTGGAGTTGGGGTTTCAATTCACCTTCCACCTTTTTCTTAGAGAGATCTACTCGAAAATTGCAGTAATTGCTGTTTTCTGAACATACACTGGGATTTTCTCTTCTCTGCCTTTTCTTATGGCTATCTATACTATCAAGAATGTGTGTTATCCATCAGACTTCAAGATTATATTCGTTTTTCTTGGTTCCTTTCAGTCCCACGAGCTTAATGCATTCCTGTGTACTCTTAGGGGACAGGATCCCTTCCATGCTAAAATCTGTATGGCATTTTTACCATGCCCTGTTTGTTTCATTTACCATTCAGTAAAGTTATGTGGCTCAGCCAAAATCATGGAATCCTGCGATATTAGAATATACATTCATTATTAACAGAGAGAAGGCAAACAGTGCTAGCAAACTCTATACTAAGGTGTGTAAAATCGTAATTTGTCCCATGGGGGAGGACAGAGAAAATAGATAGCAATGAAATTGGTGCGTTATCTGATAAGTTTATGTTAACTTTTAAAATAACATGCCCAACTTATTCAAAGTAACTAAACCATTGTGTATGTACATCAGAAACATATGAAGGTTCTGGTTTCTTCACATCTTGTCTATAGTTTGCTTTGTCTTTGAAAAAAAATACAAGCAAGCAACAACAACAAAAATGTCTTTCTAGGGGCGCCTGGGTGGCTTAGTCGGTTAAGCGTCCGACTGTCGCNTCTTTTGTTTTCATTTCCGTAATGAGTAAAAGGTTTGCACCTTTTCATGTGATTGCTAGCTACTCATGTATGTTCTTTGAGGGAATACCTATCCAAATATTTGCCCAGTTTTAAACTGGGGTTTTTAATATTATTATTGTTGCATTGTAAGTGTTCTTTATATATTCTAGAAACAAGTCCTTTACCAAATATGTGATTTGCAAGTATTTCCTTTCAATTAGTATCTTTTCTTTTCCTGATGGTGTCCTTCTTTTTTTACAAAATTTTAATGAATCGCAATTTCTCTTTCTTTTTTCTTGTAATGATTTGTGCCTTTGGTATCTAAATGTCTTGTTCCCTAAACTGATGTACCCAAAGATTTTCTCCTAAAGTTTTATGGAGTTGGCTTTTATATTAGTTCTGATTAATTTTTTAAAAAAGTTTCTTTATTTTCAGAGAGACAGTGTGAGCCAGGGAGCGGCAGAGAGAGAGGGAGAGAGAGATTACCAAGCAGGCTCCAGGCTGCCACTTCTGGAGCCTGATGTGACTTGAACTCGTAAACCATGAGATCATGACCTGAGTGGAAACCAAGAGTCAGTTGCTTAACCAACTGAATCATCCAGGCACCCCAGATGCGATTCACTTTTGAGTTAGTTGTTGTGTATGAGGGGATATGAGAGTCTACATTAATCTTCTGACATGTGGACATCCAATCGTCCCTGAACTATTTATATAAAAGACTATCCATCCATTTCCACATTGAGTTGCCTTGACATCTTTGTGGAAAATCAATTGGCCATAAATATAAGTGTTTATTCTGGGACCCTCAGTTCTGTACCATTGATCCAGATGTCTATCCTCACACCAGTTATGCTCTATCCTGCTTACTGCAGCTTTATAGTAATTTTTAAATGGGAAAGTAGAAGTCTCACCATGTTATTCTTCTTTTTCAAACTTGCTTTGACTATTCTAGGTCCTCTGTAATTGTTTACTAATCTAAGAATCAGCCAGTCAATTTTTGGGAAAAAAAAAGCTGAAATTTGGATGTAGGGTGCGTTAAGTCTAAAATCAACTTACAGAGAAATTGACATCATGAAAATATTAAAAATTGACTGATCCAAAAATACAGAGTGTCTTTCCATTTAGGTAAATTCTCCTTAACCTCTCATGGCAATGTTTTGTAGTTTTCAGTGTATAAAGCCTTACTCTTCTTATTTTTCATGATTTTGTGAATGGAATTCTTAATTTCACTTTAGCTTAACTATTACTAACTTATAGAAATACAATTCCTTTTCCTTTATTGATTCTCTGTGGGCAATCCTGCTCATTTCCTTCATTAAGTTTTATTTTGGATTCTTTAAGATTTTTTACATATATGGTAATACCATCTGTGAATAAAGACCATCATGCCTCATCCTTTCTAATATGCATATCTTTAATTTATATTATTATTAATTTTCCTTTTTACACTGGCTATAACCTCCATTAAAATGTTAAATAGAAGTGGTGAGAACTGAAATTCTGGCTTTGTTCCCATCTTACAGAGAAGGTTTTCAATCTTTCACTATTAAGTGCTCTATTAGCTGTAGGTTTTATGAAGGTGTCTTTTCCAGGCTGAGGAACTGGCCTCCTGCAAGTTTGTTGAGGTTTTTATCATAAATGTGTGTTAGATCTTTCTGCACCTGTTATGATGATCATGGGCTGAATTATTATTTTCAGATGCTAAAACAACTTTGAATAATATATTCTCAACAAAATCACATTTTCTCTTAAATCTAGAACCAATTTGTTCACTTAAAAACACTGCGTGCCAGTCGTTAAGGTCACTTCTGGCTTAAGGAAATACTAGGTTGTAATGTTAACATTGGCATTTTGGCACTTTCAGAAACAGACTTCTTTTGTTGCTTAGTATTATATTGCTGAGGAGTGAAAAGGGTTTGTGTGTGTGTGTGTGTGTGTGTGTGTGTGTGTGTGTGTGTGAGTGTGATAAAATATGCACAACATAAAATTTGCCTTTAAACTATATTTAAGTGTATAATTCAGTGGCATTAAATACATTCACAACATTGTGAAAGCATCACCACTATTCATTTCCAGAACATTGTCATCACACCGAACAGAAACTATGTACTCATTAAGCAAAAACTACCTTTTAGTCCCTCCCCACAGTCCCTCATAAATCTCTATTCTACTTTCTTCCTCTATTAGTCTGCACATTCTAGGTTCCCTCTATAAGGGGAATCATACCATGTTTGTCCTTTTGTTTCTGGAACAATGCTTTCAGGGTCCATCCATGATGAAGGATGTATTATACTTTTACTCCATTTTAACACTGGATAAGATGCTATTGTGTGATTACAACTCACTTTCTTTACCATTCGTCAGCTGGTGGGCACTTGGGCTGTTTGTATCTTTTGGCTTTCCTGAATAAAGCTGCTATGAACATCAGTGTACACATTTCTGTTTGAGTCTCTGCTTTCAAGTCTTTTGGGTACATACCTAAAAGTGGAACTATTGGATAATATGGTACCAAGGTTTCACTTTTCGAAGAACCATCACACTATTATCCACAATGGCTCTACCATTTGACATTAGCTCCAGCATTATACAAGTGTTCCAATTGCCTCACATTCTCTCCATTTGTTTTTTCTTGTTTGTTAGTGGCGGTGGAATTTTGTATCTCATAATCACCTTGATTTGCATATTCTAAAGACTACTGATTAAAAGCATTTTTTTCATGTACCTGTTACCCATTTGTGTACCTCCTTGGAGAAATATCTGTTCAAGTTCTTTGTCCATTGTCTGTGTTTTAACTTGTTGAGTTTTAGGAGTTATAACCCACTTCACAAGTTGGGGAGTCCTTTGATAGTGTCCTTTGATAGTGTCCTTTAATGAATAAATATTTTAAATTAAAAAAATAACATTTAAAATTTTGATAAAGTCTAACATCATTTTTTTTTCTTTTGTTACTTGTGGTTCCAGTATCATACCTAAGGAATCACTGGCAAATCTAGTGTCCTGAAGTTTTTGCCTCTGAGTGTTGTTGTTGTTATTGTTTAGCTCTTATGTTCAGGTGTTTGACCTATTTTGAGTTAATTTTTGTATATGGTGATATATGTTGCATGACCAATTTCATCCTTTTTCATGTGGATATACAGGTTTGCTAGCACCATTTGCTGTAAAGAATGCCCCTTTTCCCATTGAATCCAACATCTAGACAGGGTCTTGGACTCTTCTCTACATCAATACAATATTTCTGGGGTCCATACATCTGTTCTTATGCCAGTAGCATGCTGTTTTAATAACTGTAATTTTGAAGTACTTTTAAAATTTGGAGGTGTGATTTCACCAAATTTGTTCTTTTTCAAGATTGTTTTGGTAATATGAAGTCCCTTGAGATTCCATATGAATTTTAGGATGGATTTTTTTTTTAATTTTATTGTTTTCTACAAATAATTTATTGTCAAATTGGTTTCCATATATCACCCAGTGCTCATCCCCACAAGTGCCCTCCTCCATGCCCATCTCCCCCCTCCCCCCCCACATCCATCAGTCCTCAGTTTGTTTCTCAGCATTCAAGAGTCTCTCATGGTTTGCCTCTCTCCCTTTCTCTCCACCATCTCCCCCATGGTCCTCAGTTAAGTTCCTCCTAATCCTCCTATACATGCAAACATATGATACTACATGGCAATGAGAAACAATGAAATCTGGCCATTTGTAGCAACATGGATGGACCTTGAGGGTGTTATGCTTAGCGAAATAAGTCAGGCAGAGGACAAATATCATATGTTTGCACATATAGGAGGATTAGGAGGAACTTAACTGAGGATGGATTTTTATATATCTGAAGAAAAATGTCATTGGAATTTTAACTGAGATTTCTGTAGATTGATTTCTACAGTAAATCTGTGGGTTGCTTTGGGTAGTTCTGTCATCTTAATGATATTGTCTTTCAATCCATGAACATGGCTATCTTTTTACTTATGGTTTGATCTTTCAGTGATGTTCTATAGTTTTTAGTATAAGTCTTTTAGATGCATGTTTAATTTTATTTGAGTATTTAATTAATTTTGATACTAGTGTAACTGAAATTGGTTTCTCAGTTTCCTTCTCATATTGTTCATTGTTAGTGTATAGAAATTATGTTTTTGTGTGTTGATACTGTATCCTGCCACTTCACTGAATTTATTAAGTTCTAACAGCATTTTTTTTGTGTGTGTGAAATCTTTATGGCTTTATACATATAAAATTGTATCATCTGTGAACAGAGATAATTTTACTTTTGTCTTTCCAATTTCGATGACTAGAATTTTCAATAATATGTTGAATAAAAGTGACCAGGGCAGGCATCCTTGTCTTATTTCTAATCTTGAAGGAACATTTTTGTCTTTTAGCATTGGATATGATGTTAGCGGGTGGGGGAGGGGGCTCATATATGGCCTTTATTATGTTGTGGAATTTTCCTTCTATTCCAAATTTGTTGAGTATTTTCATAAAGAAAGGGTGTTGGTTTTTGTCAAATGTTTTTACTGCATCAGTTGAGATTATCAAGGTTTTTTCCTTAATTCTATTAATTTTTCTGGTTCTTTAAGGTATGAAATTATGGTATTGACTTGGGACACTTAACTATTTCAGTGTATGCATTTGCTATTAGAAATTTCCCTCTCACACTGCTTGTGCTGCAGCCCATATGTTGGTATGTTGAGTTTTCATTTGTCTCAAAATATTCTCTAATTTTCCTGTTCTTTTCCTTTGACCAATTTGTTGTTTAAATGTGTTATGTTTAATTTTCACACATTGTGAACTTTGCGGTTTCCTTTTTAGAATTGGTTTTAAGATATATTCCATTGTGATCAGAAATCATACCTTGTAAGATTTCAGTCTTTCAAAATTTTGTAAGACTTGGGGCACCTGGGTGGCTCAGTCAGTTAAGTGTCGGACTTCGGCTCAGGTCATGATCTCATGGTTCGTGGCTTTGACCCCCACATCCAGCTCTGTGCTGACAGCTAGCTCAGAGCCTGGAGCCTGTTTCAGATTCTGTGTCTCCCTCTCTCTCTGACCCTCCACTGCTCTCTCTCTCTCTCAGAAATAAATAAGCATTAAAACATTTTTCTTAAGACTTGTTTGTTGTCTAACTTATGTTTTATACTGGAGAATGTTTCATATGCACTTGAAGAAAATGTATATTATGCTCTTGCTGGATGGAATGATTGTATGTGTCTGATAGATTTCATTGGTATATAGCATTTTCAAGCCTTTTAATCCTTTATTGATCTTTCATCTTATATTCTATCCATAATTGAAATGGGGAGTATTAAAAGCCCCACAGACGATTATATAATTTTTTCATTCTTTTTTAATGTTTATTTAACTATTGAGGGAGAGAGAGATGGAGAGAGAGAGAGAGAGAGAGAGAGAAAGCAGGGGAGGGGCAGAGAGAGGAAGAGAGAATCCCAAGCAGGCTCTGTGCTATCAACGTTCAACAGGGCTTGAACTCACAAACCGTGAGGTCATGATCTGAGCCAAAACTGAGTCAATTGACTCGACTGGTTCAACTGACTGAGCTACCTAGGTGCCCCTCTGTTTCCTCTTTAAAATCTGTAACTGTTGCATTATATATATTATAACTATGAAAATTAGTGTGTATGTGTTAACCTTTTTATTATTATACCATGTACTTGTTCACTGTAAGTTTTTTTATTCAAAGTCTGTTTTATCTGATATTCTTGTAGCTGTGTCCTCTCTTCTAGTCACTATTGGCATTGACTGTCCCTGTCCATCCTTTGACTTTCAAATTATTTGTGCCATAGATCAAAAATTTCTTGAAGACAGCATATAAATTGGATCAGATTTCCAATCATTCTTCCAATTCACAATTTTTGAACAGGGGTTTTATTTCATTACATTCAAAGTAAGCATTTATAAAGAAGGTTTTCCAACATTTGCTGTTTATTTCCTGTATATCAAATGTCTTTTTAGTCCTTATTTTCCTCTACTAATGCTTTCTTTTGTATTTAGTGAATTATTAGTAGTAATATGTTTCATTATCTTTTTCTCTCCTTTTGTGTATGTTCTATAGATTTTTTGTGGTCACCATGGTGATTCCATATAATATTCTAAATTTATAACTATTTAATTTGTTTTTAATTATTGTTTTTGTCTAAATTTTTAAATGTTTTTTTTAATATTTATTTTTGAAAGAGATAAAGAGAGGGTGAGCAGGGGAGGGTCAGAGAGAGAGGGAGACACAGAATTCGAAAGAGGCTCTAGGCTCTGAGCTAGCTGTCAGCACAGAGCCTGATGCGGGACTCGAACTCATGAACCATGAGATCATGACCTGAGCCAAGTCGGATGCTCAACCGACTGAACTACCCAGGTGCTTCTATTTTTTGTATTTTTATTTTAGCTATTCTGATGGGTGTGAGGATATATATGATTGTGGTTTTCATTTGCATTCCCCTGATAAGCAGTGATGGTGAGCATCATTCATGTGTCTATTGGCCTTCTTTATGTCTTCTTTGGAGAAATGTCTATTCATGTCTTCTGCCCGTTTTTTTTTTTTTCCTTTTTTTTTCTTTTTTTTTTTTCTGCCCGTTTTTTAATTGGATGGTGATGATGATGATGAAGATGACAATGATGATTTTCTGGTGTTGAATTGTATAAGGTCTTATATATTTTGGATATTAACTCCTTATTGGATATATTATTTGCAAATATCTTCTTCCATTCAATAGGTTGTCTTTTTGTTTTATAACCATTTAATTTGAACACCAGCTTCAAATGCATATGTAAATATGCTCCTGTTAAGTTCCATTCTCTTCTTATATTATTTATTTATTTTTATTTTTTAAACATTTATTTATTTCTGAGAGACAGACAGAGCACGAGTGGGGGATGGGCAGAGAGAGAGGGAGACACAGAATCTGAAGCAGGCTCCAGGCGCTGAGCTGCCACCACAGAGCCTGACACGGGGCTTGAGCTCACAGACTGCACTATGAGATTATGACCTGAGCTGAAGTTGTATGCCCAACCGACTGAGCCATCCAGGTGCCCCCTCTTCTTATATTATTGATGTCACAAATTTTATGTTTATATGTTGTGCACCTAATAACATAGGTTTATAATATTTTAAAATATTTTTCTTCTAAATCTTGTAGAAAATGAAAAGTGTGAATTACAAATCCAAGTTATAATAATAGTGTCTTCTTTTACTTGCTTATATATTTACTTTAGCCAGAGAATTTTGCATCTTCATGTTGCTTCAAGCTACTATCTAATATATTTTCACTACAACCAAAAGTTCATATTTCTTGTGGGGCAGGTGTAGTGGGAATAGACTTCCTGAACTTACTCCACCTTTTTTTTTTTTTAATGTGGGAATGTTGTTATTGTTCCCTCATTTGCAAAGGACAATTTTGCCAGATATAGAATTCTCAGTTGACAGTTATTTTTTTTTCTTTCAGAACTTAATTTCATTGCCTTTTTCTCTCCAGGATTTTTTAATTTATTTTTTTTAATTTTTAATTTCGGGTGGGGAGAGGGGTACAGGGAGAGAGAGAAATAATCTTAAGCAGGCTCCATGCTCAGTGAAGAGCCTGAAATGGAGCTCAATCTTATGACCATGAGACCATGACCTGGGCCAAAATGAAGACTCAGATGCTTAACAACTGAACCACCCAGATGCCCCACACCTCTAGGTTTCTGATGAGAAATTGGCAGATAATCACACTGAGGATCTCTCATACATGCCAAATCACTTTTTTATTGCTGTCTTTAGGGTTCCATATTATTTTTTGCTTTCAACAATATGATTATAGTGTATCTCAATTAGGATCTTGTTGGGTTCCTTGTACTTGGCATTTATTATGATTTTTTAATTTCATAGATTTTCTTTCTTCCTTTTTGAAAAGAATGTAGCCATCCTTTATTAAAGGAATCATTTCTTACCCTTTCTGTCCTCTTTTATTATTCCCATCTTACATAAGTTAGTTGGCCTAATGGGGGTCTCACAATTTCCTTGGGCTCCATTCACTTTTGTATGTTCTTTTTTTCTTTTCTGCACCTCAGACTGATAGATAGAACTACAATTGTTCTACCTTCATTGATTCTTCTGCAAATCTGCTGCTGATCCCCTTGAGTGAAGTTTTTACATCAGTTATTATACTTTTCAGCTCCAGAATTTCTATGTGGTTCTGTTTTTATCATTTCTATGTGGTCACTGATATCTTCCTTTCACTTATCAATTATGTCTTAGATTTCCTTTAGTTCTTTGTCCATGATTTTCATTATCTGTTTGAGCATATTTAAGACAGTTGTTTCAAAGTCTTTGTTTAGTAAGTCCAGTATCTGGGCTACCTCAGAGACCATTCATGTCAATTAATCATTTTGTTCCTTTAAATATGCCTAAATCTGTTTTTTGTTTGCTTTGTGATTTTTTTTTTTGTTGTTGAAAATTGGTATTTGGATTTTATAATGTCGTACCTCAGCTTCTCTCTGCTCTAGAGGATTTTCTGGGGTTTTGTTTGTTTGTTTGTTTGTTGCTTGATAATTGAAGGCTGTTGTAGTCCATTTGTTTTGAGACTTTTACAAACTATTTTTTCAAAGATGGTTCTTTGGTGTGTGTACTCACTGTCTCTGTTCCTGTAGCTTGTGTTCAGCAAATGTTTTGACAGAGATTTTCTTGAATGCCAGGAACTTGAAAGAGACAAACAAAAATACACCAAAAAAGAAGAAAAAAAAAAAAGGACACCCATCTCTCTCAGTCTTTGCAAACTAGCACTCTGTGAGTGTGTGCTTTCACCAAATAGCTCAGCTTGTTGTGATTCTAGGGATGAGCTGAGGAGAAAGCCTAAGGTCTCCTCAGGACTTTTGAGCATGTGCCTTGCCCAGGCACACAGAGGACTTTCCAAATTTTCCTATTTATGTTGTTGCTTTTGAATCTCCTGATTTCCCAGGGTCTCACCACAGTTCTGTTTCTTGGTCTTAGACTATCTGTTGTAGATCTCCCTCCAGTGTCTCTTGCCCTAGGTGTCTGTGGATCTGTCATGCTCATAGCTTTTAGGAGCAGTGCTGGTTGCGCTTGTGTTCTTAGTTATGTGACATGAATAACGAGCAAGCCAGTTAGTCAAGTACCTCCCAGCTAGATTAGAATACACATACACAATAATTAGTAAATCAAGCCTGCTCTACTTCTTCCCATTCAGGGAGAGTCACGGGTAGCCAGGCTTGCATTGCTCAAAATCAAGACTGCTCTGTGCTTGGAAGGGGTGAGGGAATGAAGCATAGAAGCATTGTAAAACTTCCTTAACATTTTGAAGATAGGTTTTCCTTGATCAAGCATTTGCTGGACTGTTGTAAACCTCTGATTCTGTTGTGGAACTCCAACAAAGGTGGTCCCCACAGTTTCTCATTGTTTCTTATTGTTGTTGTCATTCTTATTTACGTGTGGGGAACAAGAGAACAAAGCAACTGGGTCCACTGTTTTGCTGACATCATTCTCCCAAGAATACCCACTTGGACACAGTTAGAAACCTCTTATTTATTCCCTTGTTATGTTCTGAGACATCTAGGAGGGGGCCAACATCTCCATTAACCAAGTCCAACATTTCATGGCCACTTCTTTTTTATTTTCATCGTTGCTGGCTGTTTTCAGTGATTACATAATGTTGTTTGTAAATTGCCAGTCTTTAAATTACAACAACTAGGGAAATAAAACATCCAAATATGATAAATTCCTTAGTTTGTTTTTCTATGAACACTCATATGGTGGAAATTTCTTGGACCTGAAGACGTAAGTATACTTGCTCTCTTTATTATGTGACTTCATAGATAACAGTGGGGTTTTTTGCGGCTCTTTGAAGATTCTAGTTCCCCCTCTGTTCTTTCACTGTGATTTCCATTTCAACTTTTATTTCTCTATTGATTCTATTTATTACATATATAATTATATATATACATATGTATATAATTTCTTTTTCTTTTTCTTTTTCTTTTTTGAAGGGGGAGAGAGTGCCAGCAAGGGAGAGGGGCAGAGGGAGATGGAGAGAGAATACCAAACAGGCTTCATGTTCAGCACAGAGCCCGATGCAGGGCTTGATCCCATGACCCTGGGATCATGACCTGAGCCAAAATTAAGAGTTGGACACTCAACAGACTGAGCCACCCAGGTGCCCATCTACTGATTTTAAATATAATTATTTTACACTAATTTTTAGTACATTGATTTTTGTATTTGAGGAGAGCAAGTCCATCTGTGGTATCTGGCTCTTTCAATGCTGGATTATTGCTTTCTGTGGTTGGTATCTTTAAATCATGAGCTAATCCCCAGCGGCATAATTTTTCCCTCATAGGTTAACTGGGTGCCTTGTGTTGTAGAATTATCTGATAGACAGTTTTGTTTTTGCTTCTGCTGGAACTCTTGGGATCTACAGCTTGAGATATCAACGTATAAAGCATCCTGAGTTCAATTGAATTCTAGCCCCAATAATTGAATGTGGCATAGATTAGTGCTTCTATTGCTCACAGAAAAGTTTTCCACATCAGAGCTTCAAAAAAGTGAAAGTTTATTTTCTTCTACTATGGGATGGTGGAGTGGATATTTTTTCTGCCTTTTTTTATGAAGTGGGTAAAGTTTGTAGAATCCTAATTTTATGCAGAAGGTCTTATTTGCAACTCCTTACAGTTTTTGTTAACCACAGGAAGGTCCAATGTTGTTTGTTTGTTTTCTCTTCATTTCTGACATTTCAATTTCTGCTCTAAACAGTTGAGGAGTATTTCCCATGGGAAGGTCTTTACATTCCATTGATTAATTACATATCACACAAAAAACATACGGTGTATATATGCTCCAGACATCGTTGAATAATGTAAAAATAGAACAGCCAGTTAGTATTCCCTTTGTGAGATTTCAGAGACTTCCCAATGTTGATGAATGAACACAATCCATTGTTTAAGTTATCAGACAGATACATAGGCATTATTAAATTAATATATTTCATCATATCTATATATATCTTAGCCAAAATACACAAATAATGATACTATTGAATATTGTGTCTTCATGATTTACTTTACTGGCCATGTATCCCTATACACAGGTATGTTTCATAAGATTAAGAGCAAAAACCTTCTTTTTAAAAAAATGTTTTTTTTTTATATTAGAGAGAGAGAGAAAAAAAAACAGAGCATGAGCAGGGGAGAGGCAGAGAGAAAGGGAGACACAGAGTCCAAAGCAGGCTCCAGGCTCTGAGCTGTCAGCACAGAACCTGACGCGGGCCTCTAATTCATGAACCATGAGATCATGACCTCAGCCAAAGTCACAGGCTTAACTGACTGAGCCACCCAGGTGCTCCAAGAGCAAATGGCTCCCTAAATGAGATTTCTAAACTCCTTTACATCCTTTATTCTCTCTGAAAGTGGTAACATGCCTCCCCAAATTAGGACATCTTTTAAATTTACCAAAAGTACTTGGAGATTTCATTATAGTTTTCTTTTTTTTTCAATTAATGTTTATTTATTTTTGAGAGAGACAGGGTATGAGCAGGGGAGAGGCAGAGAGAGAGGGAGACACAGAATCCAAAGCAGGCTCCAGGCTCTGAGCTGTCAGCACAGAGCCTGACGCAGGGCTCTAACTCATGAACCATGACATCATGACCTGAGCCGAAGTCACAGGCTTACCCGACTGAACCACCCAGGCTTCCTCCATTATAATTTTCTACTAATGTCTTGTGATATCATGTAACATCTGACATTTATTTTACCCATACATGTGTGTGTATGCAAATCTCTTCTCTCCCTTTCAGTATAGAGGAATAGCATAAGTGATAAATATTGAACATCAAATTTGGACCTAAATGTCCTACACTGAGTATTTCTCCTTACACTAGGAGAGCCGGGGATTACTTTGTGGCCATTACTATGGTCATAAGGTGTAGATTAAAGGATGGTGGAGAGGTACAGAAACAAAACTTCCAGGAGATGTTATCTCTATAGGTTGGATTTAGTTTCCTAAAACTCCCAAGTTCTTATTAGCTCTCTTGATTTTCCAGTTGCTGACTCTACCGGTGGATAACTCAATGGTAGAAAAGGGTGTAATTATATCTGTATGATTCTCCCCTCCCAAATTTAACTGAAATCTCTATTTTGTTGATAAGTTGCTAAGCCTCTAATTGAATGCTGTAGAAAAAAAAGAAAAAAAAACTACACTTGCTGAATTTGTTGTTGGTAAGAAGAACACGGTGTTACTAGCCAAATTAAATAAGTCATAGTAGGTATTCAGTAAATGTGTGTATCTCGGTGTGTGTGTATCAAGATACTTCTTATTTACATGTCCAATGTCGATGGGTCATGGGATAGTACAATTTAGCATAAGTTGGTATTGCCAATGCTGAACATTTTTTTATTTTAATTTTTTTAAGTTTATTTATTTATTTTGAGAGAGAGAGAGCACCCATATGAGCCGGGGGGGGAAGGGCAGAGAGAGAAAGGGAGAGAGAGATTCCCAGGCAGGCTCCACATCGTCAGCGCAGAACGTGACACAGGACTTGAACTCACGGAACCCTGAGATCATGACCTGAAACAAAATCAAGAGTCAGATGCTTAACTGACTGAGCCACCCAGGCACCCTGAAATATTTTTCAGCTACAATTGGTATATGACTTTTATTGAAGGAGACATTCTTTCCCTATTCTTTTGGTAGGAAGAAATGAGCACGGATGGGGTAGGGAGGTAAGGACAGAAATACTTTAGTTTACTACTAGGGGAATGGGAAGTGGAGGCACGAGTTTCACACAAACTTGACCTACTCTCATTGCATTCTTTTCCTGAGTTTTCATCACACTTGTCGATACCTTAGTCACGTTTCACCAGCTTTAATCACCCTCAAGCACACACATGCACATGCACACACACAAAATTAAAAGCGTAGGGGTCTTTTCAGTACAGATAAGGATGGTGATGCTTCACAAGTCACAATTCTTAAAAGAGAGAATTACTTGGGCCTCTGTCTTTTAATCCCCTACTTATTCCTACCCTTCCTCCCCCAAGGAATTTGACAGAATTTACCTTTTTAGTGTAGAGTTGCAATAATGATCTTGGATTGCTACAATTACAAACATCTTTTTAGATGTGCTGAGGTAGTCAGAGTCTTGACCATTCTTCAGGAACCAGCTTTGATGTGACTGATAATCAGTTTTATCTTACAGTTTATGGCATCTCTTACCAACTTTCAAGCAGGATTTCGCCATTACGCACCCATACCAGGAAAACATTTCCATTCTTCCCTTTGAGAGTGAATGTGATTTCACACTAGGGGGGCTTTTTTCATTATGGTCTGTACTTTAGCAGACTGAGGCCAAAGTAGGTGCTGTCCAATACGTGGGATCTAGATGTGTGGATAGCCAAATAGTTTTCCTTCCAAAGAATTCTTTATATAAACCGTGGCTTTGTAGATTTGGTCCTAGCCGGGAACAATAGCCAAGGTAAGATAACTCGGCCTTTACAGCCAGTGTGGAAAGCTGAATCAGTCTTGATCTTCACATGAGGCAATACATGAAACCCACCTGGGATCTTGGGGGAGTCTGCTTAACGCTCCCACCAGGCTCCGTTTTGTTTTTCTTCTCCCGCTGCCAAACCCCTGTGAACTCTGGAGGACATTCAATCTTTCCAGTTTTCCCACCTGTAATGAAATATACAAGTGTAAGAGTCCCATTAAAAGAACTCAAGTACTGTTGCTCTTCTATCCTTCAGTTAAACCAGTTTGAGAGTCCGGGGAAATGGTGTCATCAGAGCGGGTCACTGAACCCTGAATCTGGAAGCCAGTTTTTTTCTCGTAGGTGCCCTTCCATAGATATGCTCTCAGATGTTGATGAATATAAATTATCAAAGGAAGGAAAACAAGGCAAACAGCATGAGCTTGACAATGAATGCCCTGTAGATACATTTTATACCCGCATATCAACACGAGAGCCTTTTGTAGCAATGTTTCCATGACTGGTCCCAGACCATCCTTTCCTTTGCTGCACAGGCCTGGGCACTTACCCATAGAGAGATAATGCCACACAATTACTGGAGTATAATTCCAATGGCATTGATTGTTATAGTTAAGATTTTTTTTTATGTTTATTGAGAGAAAGAGAGAGCGTGCATGCAAGTGGGGGAGGGGCACAGAGAGAGATGGGGAGACACAGAATCCAAAGAGGGCTCTGAGCTGTCAGCCCACAGCCCAACGTGGGGCTCGAACTCACGAACTGTGAGATCATGACCTGAGCCGAAGGCGGATGCTTAACCGACTGGGCCACCCAAATGTCCCGTTTCTTGTATTTTTAAGGGAAGCTGGAAATCAGAAATACAACCCGTGAGGCCCAGTTTATGTTCATACAGCCTTCTAAAAGTGTAAGGTTTCAAGAATGGTTTTATAAGAATCATTAACTTTTTAAAAGGCACCAGTTTCCTTCGGTCATTAATGATATGCGTAACAGTTTAATGTAATGCTACTTTTAATTATCACAGCTCTTTCTTTTAAATATCAAATTTCCCTCTCTAAACTGTCCTGCGTTCTCTTTAGAGTCTCATCTGTCACTGTAAATGCCATCACTTTATTCCTCCTTTAGACGCAGTGACAGGCTAACTCTTATCCCGAGCTTTATCTCTTTTTCCATCCTTTATTGTACTACAAAGATCCCTTTTTCATAGTTTACAGCTGTATCCGCTTTCCACACGTGGCACATGATTGCCTCGGTAAAGGTATTTTCTGTTTCAATCTTACATTTTCCCAAGGGAGAACAAAAGGGACGCGCTTTCTGGAGTTAGTTTCACTGAGAAAATTGTTTAGAATTGCCTCATTCCTCAGCAGATTAACGAATGCATACAATCCCGGCTTAAGTGCTATTGTACTGCACAATTTGTCCATTATACTTTGTCCTTTCCATTTACAAAACCCCTCACCAATTAAAGTAATACAGCCTTCCAATACCTGCTCCCAATTAAATCTGAGCTGTATTACCTGCCCCGTTGCAGCTGGTCACAGATTCCTACCACTTACCCGCATTCATTAGGCCTGTTCATTATCAAGGGGATGGTGGCAGGAATTCAAGCCACTGCCTTTCTTTGAGGTCTCACCGAAATTATCAGCTTTCCACCCAAGGCCCCAATAAGGACAGGATTAAGTATAAGGAGGAGGAATTCATACAGTAGCAAACTTACATTGTTTCTCTTTTGCTTGCCTCCTCTCTACCTCAACGCATCAAAAAGATACAGTACAGGTACAAAAGAACACTCATCTTAATTAAAGGATCACTTTTCCCTCCTTTTCCAGCCCAAAGCGTACCCCCCAGCTTTGTTCCTCTGTCTTTACTGCCCTCTGCCTTCAAGTCCTTTCTTCAAGACCACAGTGAGAACGGGTAAAGAAAGGCTCTGAAAGTGACCAAGAAGCCCACTTACTGCGAGCTTTGTCATTTAAGAGCAGGCTTTTTGAGCCTCAGGCTGGACTCCATTTTTGAGAAGTGTTCTTTTTCTACTCAAGGCTTAAAGCGACCCTGAGAAAGGAGGAGGCTGTGTGGATGGATGGACGGTATCCGGAGCTGAGACCCCATGACGGACATGGCATCGCTGTGTTAGCGGGTCTGCCAGATACATTTAATCCACGGCTACAATCAACCAAATTATTCGACCCACCCTCTTTTACTTTCATTTTGTAGAAGGAAGTACAGCTGTTCATTCCTGGGGAACTCGATGAGTTCTGTCATGGTTACGGGTCAGAAAAGGAGGAACGAGGAGGGGCAGCAGGCCAGGGATGAAAACAGATCACATGTTCGAGAGAAGTCTGTGAAAAAGCACCCAAGAGAAAGCAGGAGGCAGCTGCCAGGGGCACCAAAATTCAGGTCCTGAGACGACTGGCAAAATTAGAAGTCATGAAGCACTGAGCCAGAAATGTTCCCTCAGCGTGGGAGAGTCCCAAACCTGAAGGCTGACTCAGCTACTGGTGGCCCTTGGGGCCTGGAGGGGTTCACTTGAGGCCCTGGGTACCCTTCATAGTAAGATCCAGAGCCAATTCCACCCATCTTATCTGGAGAGACATGGCAATATTCTGTACCAGAACATCTCTGTGAGAAACATTTAAATAAGACACTCTGCCTCTCTCTCTGCCTCTCTCTCTCTCTCTCAAGATAAATAAATAAACTTAAAAAAATTTTTGTCAAAAAAAGAGGGACCACTGGGTAGCTCAGCTGCTTAAGCATCCAACTCTTGACCTCAGCTCAGATCAGGATTTCATGGTTTGTGAGACTGAGCCTCGTGTTGGGCTCCATGCTGACAGCCTGGAGTCTGGTAGGGATTCTCTCTCTCCCTTTCTTTCTCTGCGCCCCAGCCCTGTGGCTCTCAAAATAAATCAATAAACTTAAAAAAAATTCTTTATAAACGTTTAAATACAAGATGGGATATATATCCTTTCCTGAATTCCTAAATAATCACTCATTCATTAGTGACATTTTTAAAGGACTTCAGTGACCGGGTGCCTCTAACGAGCAGGCACTGTGGGGAAACCCTGAACCGAGAGAGACTCTAAACCTTCACAGAGGAGCAGATATACGTGGGTGGAGAATCAGTGAGAATCCGTCCTTAGCAGTCTTGGGATTGACTTTACTATAAGTCTTTATTGTATACGTACAAATCTTATCAATGAACAGCACCGAATGCATATCCATGGCTTTTTTTTTCTTAAGGGTGGGGGAGGTTGTATATTAGTGTTTTCCTCTCAATTAACTTCTAGGCAATTTTCCCAGCTAAATGCATAACATCTTTGGCAAGAAGCCAAACAAAACCTTAAGACCCAACACTAAATTCTGCATTTATACAGGCAGCTTAGATTTTCACGCGGTGAACTGGAAGCAAGCCAGCAACTCCCACTATAAACCCAGCAGTGGGAAAGCTATATATTTTTTTTATCAAGAAACTCTACTTTAGATTTCCAAGACCACTTGAAAATTGCACTATTTTAATGTGCCTTTTAGACAAAATAAAAGAAAGATTTAACCTGCTATTAAATTAACCCAATTAGCTATTTATTCCATGAAACCTTCCACTTTGGATGATGTTAAATCAAATAAACTGGCAGCAAGTGAAATTTTTTTCGTGAATTATGGAAATTACAAGATGTTTTCTAGACAATAATTTCTTAGGTCTTTTTCCTTATCCTTTTCACTCTGACAAGATTATCAGGATACTTTGTTGTTGTTGTTTTAAATTTCCTTTTTTATATATGGAATGGAATTAACTGGGAGACAGTGGAGCTGAGGGGTCCAGGAGTAGTGGTGGGGGAATTAACAAGTAAAGGAAAGCTAATCAAATCAAAATTTACACAACAGTCATTCCTTGGAAGGTTTGCCATCAATCCCTCAAACTTTGCCTTTTTGGCGTGCTTTTATTTGTACATTCCATTCAACATATGTGTTCTTCCAATAATGTAGTACTTTTCAAAGACTAACGGCAGTCAGGCTGCTTTGGATCTCAGTCAAGTTTTGTTGATGTTAAATTTAGAACCTAACTCTACGAGTTTGAGTTCATGTCCAGTGGGATCTAAAAGTTGAGGTAAAAAACACTTTTGAGCACTTGTGTAGTGTCTGATAAACCTCTTTCAGCGCTGAAAAGCTTTTGGAAAACAACATTTTGACGATTTAAGAGGCAGTGAACCAGAAACATATGGATTAGGTTTCCCCTGAAATACTCAGGGGTTTAAAAATTAAGGGGGGAAATGCTTGGCCAAACAAATTTTGCTGAACCAAAAAAATGCACAAGACAGTCCAAGATAGTGTGCCAAACTGAAAGCACTGATGAACTGTCTTTCTTTAATATTAACCATTACTATTACTATTTTTTTAAATTTTCATTGGACAAATCTGGAGTCATAAACACATCTGGAATGGGGTCGGAGAACAGCAGGTCACATCAAAGTGATGTTATAATTTCAAAAACAAATCATAAACCACAAGCAAGCAACATTGTGAATTTGTCTACATAAATTCGAGAGCCAGGAGAGTTTGGCCATTTACTGGCACACCATTGCACTCATGGCCAGAGCACCCAGTGTCTGTTAAGCTGGTCAGGTGCTGGTCAGGTGCAAAGACGGTAGGGCTTCCGTTCAAATGTGGAAGTTAAAGCACCACGTATGCAATGATCCATGGCACCCCTTTCAACCAGACAGACAGACATAAGACAGATGGTAGACACCAGTGGGGAGTTTAATATAAAAATATGCAGAAAGATGATCCCCTAGGTCATCTCACTAAACTTTGCCACTTCCAGCCTTTGAGACCTGCCAAAGAAGCTATTAAGAAGATAACGATTCCCAACAGAATTCGTAATATTTTTCGGTTGTCAACGAATTCGAAGAATTGACACAGCAACTATCCCTGCCTATTTGACCCTTAGTAACTTTTAGCAGCAACTCAAGACTCCCAAAGCACAAAGCAATGACAAAATAGCATGGCGAAACAGAAGGATGATATAAACTATCTCCACTGACTTTTCTATTGTCTTTTTCTATATTTGTCATCTGTTCCCTCAAATCATGGTCGAAAGAAGGGAGATTCAGTGCTATGTTTGGCAGCTCTAACAGTGGGAAAACCAGAATGAGCATCAACTCTGAAACTAAGGACATTGGAGCAAAAGTAGAAATAAAAGAGGCAGACAGGAAGGAAGGAAACAAGGAGGGAAGAGGGAAGAAAGGAAGGAAGCAAGCAAGCAAATGGAAGAAGAGAAGGCAAGCAGGAACTCCGCATACATATAATACTTAAGAAAAGAAGACTATAGCCAATTTGATAAACACTTGCCAAACATTTTATCACATATAGCTCTTTGCCACTGATTTATTTCAGCGTTTAAGTACCATTTTCCAAGCAAGTCAATTATAATTGCACATGATATCATGGTGGTAGAGGTGATGGTACTGGTGGTGATGAGATAGATCAGCATTTAGAAACTTTAAAACTCTCTCTAAGATAGAAGTGACAGTTAGATGTGGAAAAAAAAAACCCTCTCTTTAAATATTTCGGAAGAGCCATAAGAGTCATTTGACATTTAAAAATACATTTAAAGATACAGCAGCAGTTAACTAGTTGACTATGGAGAACTGATATTTAAGAAAAAATGTATTCATGCTGCTGAAACATCACAAAATCCCTGCAAAACACTGAATGTATTTATAAAATTAACTGTACTCTCGGAGGTCTGTTTTGCACAGGACCTTTGTGTCCACAGACTCTGGTGATGGCGACAAAAGATCTTAGACTATTGATAGAAGAGTCAATTAATTTCCTTTGAAACTCTTGGAAAAGTGGAAGAGAGGTAGCGGATGAAATTCTTAAATATGTATTAATGAGTCAATTGGCAATTGAGAAAGAGCTTAACATATCTTTCTTTCTGTCTCTTCCCTAGAAGAAAAAAAATTTTTTTCTTCCATAAGGGCAGTTTAGAAGATTGGGCATGATTCATACTGCATCTTATTACCCCCCTGAATTTGTGTCTATTTATATAAAAATTAGCATAATTTGACTTAAACTTCTATTACTTTGTAAAAGAGTTATTTCACATATTTCTCACCACAAGCAGCACTAGGCTCTTAGAGAGAATTCTCTGCTGGGAAGAAGTAGTCTAGTTTGTGTTTATACATAACTTCACTCCAACCTGTATAATCCAAAATTGCAGGGAAACAGGCTAGAAATATAACTGTAGTCGCTCAAGTGTCGTTACAAGGATGCTTTGAAACATCATTTATTAAAAAATCCCCTTGGATTTTCAGTGCACTGGCTTTGATTTAAAAGGCATTTTTAGAGCCTGTTGTCAAACTTCTGTCGAAACCTGGTTGTACACTGATGGAAGGGGGGGCATCCTGGAGACCTGAATATGCTGATTCCCACCCAGCACAGCTTGGACAGTAAAGTTATGTGTGACAGAACACTGTGACATGCCTGCCTTTGTCCAGATCATAAGTTGTAAGAAATCAGGAATTATCTTCATTAGGAATGAAAAGAGGTACACCACCAAAATATGTGCATAACATAATGTAACATAACATAAAACCTGGAAGCTTTTCAAGTCTGGAATTAGTGTCAGAATCCCAGGTGGGGAGGCAATGTCAGAAAGCCAAAATCAGAATTTCTGATAAAGGTAAATGAAAGATGACATGTAGTTCCCAAACCCAGCCACAATCAGAAACCAGAGAGGAGGCGTTACCAAAACTTGAATCAGAATCCAAAGTCGGGGTCAACAGGCACATGAAGGGGTAAGCCAGGAAGTCCACACAGGTCAGGACGTGGGGACAGCAGAGGGCCAAGGATCAGCCCAGGGCTCTTCGGGCTTTGTGGAGAGAGAGAGTGAAAGAGAAGGCCAGGCTGGAGATAAAAGGCAGCCCGGAAACCAGGGGTGGGGGTGGGGTCAGCAGGTTACCATGCCCTCATCAGTCAAGGTCCGCACCTGGCAGCCAGGCCCCGGACCCACGCAGGCTTCCGCTCAAGGAGAAAACCTTATCCAGCGAATGGAGTGGCGGATGATAGAGATCTGGAGACAGCTACCTACCCGGCGATTTGTTTATTCAGAACCGAGTCATTAGTAAAAGGCTACTCACTACAATGAAAATGCTACTTGTTCCTCCGGGGAACCATTGCTTTTCTTTTCTTTTTCTTTTTCTTTTTTTTTTTTTGTACAGTTACTTCTGAAAAACCAAGACTTCCATGAACGGGAGAGGAAAGATATTGCAAACTGCGCATTACTGAAAGACCTAGGTCTCCTGTCTTTGTACTGATCTTTCTGCTCTTTTATTGACTCAGGTCTCAGTGTCCAAACATAATCTTGTCTTTTTCAGCAGAGTTCAAAGCAGAGGAGATGTTATCTCATCAGTTTTCATAATTTCCATATGATTCACCATCTGGCTCTTCCCTCTCTCCGCGGCGCACCTCTCCCCATCGCACCGCCTGGCTTGCCGCACACCCCAGCCACACCTGTGGCTCCTTCCCCGCCTCCGAATCCTCACGGGTTCCTCTCCCAGCCCCAACGGCTCTTCGCTCTCCTTTCTATGCCATTCATATTTACAGAGACCAGACCACACGTTTAATGGGTGCTGGGGACTGAGACGATATTAGGTGACCTCCGGAGCCTGCCTGTTCCTAATGGCACTGACCTTTGTCACCAAAACTCACTTCCCCCTTGCTTTTGGGAAACCTATTCTGCTTTCTAGTTTTGAATTCATCACCCTTCCTAAGGGTCACAACGGGGCATGGTGGGGGTGGGGAGCACATATGTATATGTGTCTGTGTGTGTGTGTGTGTACATACATACATATGTATAATATACATCATATATTATATATAATATGCATTATATATAATATACATTTAACACTATTTTACCAATCATACATATATAATATACATTATACATTATATATATAATATGCATTATACACACACACACACACACACACATTTCACACTGCTTCACCAGAGTCTGTATTTGAATTGATTATCTACATATCTCACCACTAGGGGATAAATTATACCCATCCTGCCTTATAGGGTGCTATACTGGCACCAGAGATTTTGTGCCTTCTAATTATTCATCTGCAGTATCTCTTTGTTAAAAGAATGGTTGATGGGGAGAGGGACCGAGGGACTGGGAGGTGAATGGATATATGACTAATCTAGACACTTATAGCTGGATATTGTGCCTTTTTTTTGTCCCTTGAATTCACGGTGCATTATCCATCACCGTTCAATACAAACCACTTTGCTTTCCTGCCTCGTTTGAATTAATGACTTTTAAATTTAAGCAGTACTTTCTTGTCAAACTACACACAGGATCATTCCTTGTGTATTTGGTAACAAAACTACTGCTTGGAAACATTACTGGCTATATAGTAATTTCCTGCTTGCGTACTGAACTTTTATATGGAGTGGTGCACATTTGCTAATCTAACAATACAGTATCAATGTAATAATTAACAAAGGTGTAACTGTCAAAAGAGGGCCCGAATTGCGGTTTGTTGTATAAGTTTTAGAAAAATACATTTGTACAAAGAGGTCTATGAAGCATTTATGTGAAAAGGCAGCATAATGATTGATATTTATAATTAAACAGGTCTCCCATTTGCTTTGATTATATAAAGTTATTGGATCTGAATTATCAATGTATATATCTTTAACTTTCTTTTAGAGATATTTCAAAATGAATATGTGCCTGTCTTTATATATTCAAAATTCATATATACTTGATATTCATATTTTAGTAGATTCTATGTGGAAAATGGAAGTTTGCTCTATCATGTTTTGACAATTTAAAAAATTCATTTCTCCATCCAAAAAATCCTTGATACAGTAGACTGATTCTGGCACAGGTATCATAATTCAGAAATGTGTAAAAAAATGCTGAGAGAAAGGCATATCTAATATCACCGTCCTAACACATTTGATATAGATATAGTATCGCCGAGCTCATTATAGCAGACCCTATACTATAATTATATTACACACATTTTAAATTATCATTATAATTTAAGTCTGCAATTTTGTTTGGGGCTTAGATTTTCCATATTTGTTCTCACATGTGAATCATTTAAATTGTTGAAGTAGAATCTGTTTAGCTATTTTGAATTATATGAATGAAAGAAAAAAATACTTTCTCTTCAGAGCAAATTAAGATATTTGGGGATTCAAGTGAGACTGTCTGAATTTATAAGCTTGAAAATTTTGGAGTCAATATGAATTTAAAAATATTTCCCAATTTCCCTCAAACACAATTTAAAATTACAAATGAATTAAGTCTTTGATATAAGTCAGACGAAATGATCAGTTTTAGGTAGTCATTTTAATTTTGCTATACCAAGAATGTTGAAGCCAAAATTAACATCAGAAATTATTAAATAATTTTAGATTTTTTTCCAGTTATATAATATCAGTATCTATAAGAACAGGATTTTTAAAAATTTTAATATTTGGACATGACATCCGGAGATACACATTAAATAAGTATTGTCGTTCCATTTTTGTTGGATGGATAAATATATAAAAATGCACAAGTCAAAATTTGCTAATCATTAATTTTCTCTGAACAGAGTCAGTGTTACTGGTAGCTGGAGTTTTAATTGGAGACCTGGATACCATCAGCCCGTGAGAGCCTGCATTTACGTATTTATACTTTGTGAAGAAACCTGGCAAAAATTCTGAATAAACAGAAAAGATTTAGGCTAAGCGTTTAAGGAATGGAGGTTTCTATCATCTTTTCTAAAAATGACTTAAAGTATAAGCTCCCAGATATTTAAAAGATCACTGGGTCCATATCTCCACTCACCTTATTTCGTGCTGTTAATTTCATAATGCAATCATGCTTGTGTATGTTTTTTCCCCCTTAAACGTCTACCTTTGAAAGTCAGCAGAGAGAGACGTAGGATCAGCCTGAATTTTTACCCTTAATGATGCAAGTATATCAAGCTGTACTAAAAGTCCACATATTAAAATGTGCTCTCCTGCATTTATAAAACAACGGCAGCGACAACAAAGGGGCACTTGTGTATGTAGCCCTGCAGCCTCGCAGAAGCAGCCGAACCCCTTAGCTTCTGGGGGCCTTCAGCACTCCCTGCCTTACCTAGACCCAGCAGAGGAGGCTGAAATCTCTCCCCAGACACTGGCCTGAGGGTGCATAGGAGTGGGGTGTGTAGCTACGGTGGGCGCCTGTGGGAAGGAAGAGGGGGAAAGGGAGAGCAGATACGATTGTAGAGAGAGGATCCTAACAGTTGGCATCCTGCACTGTCTGTTTAATCTTCTCCTCTGTATTATGAAACAAACTTTATTAAATGTCTCATACACAACAGGGCACATTTCTCTTTCCCGAAAACCTCCAAAGAGCAAGAAGCCCGCAGAGTTTTCATTACTGCTAATGAAAGGGGAAGGGATGTGCTCTCCTGAAAGTCCTGACACGAATGCCCATTCAAAACCCCTCGAACCCCCAGTAAGTATATATGCCATGTACAGTGGGCCAGCATTTTATCCGGAAAGATTTTATACATGGTGGGTCACAACAGAGATTTGAATGGAACCCATGAGGCCGTGAATTTAGATTTAAAAGTAGAATTCTGAGGGGAATCAAGTTGCACAGACCGTCCCCCTGACAGCTAATTCCTGCACGACAACCTCGCATAGAAATCATGTTGCTGTTTAAAATTAAAACCCCCTCACTTTATTTTGAAGTGGATTTTCATACTATTCAGGGTAAGTTGCCATTTTTCCCCCTTCAGTGTTGTATTTCAACTAAATAACCTTCAAACTTCTCTGGAGGGCTTGCCATTTACATAAATTCCTCTTTGCAGTCTTTTATAAAATAAAGACTATTTGGGGTGATTGTTAATTTGCTCACAGATTTTCATTTCCACTGCCCAAGCTTCAAAAGGCATTCCCCAGTTTTCAGTGTGAGGATGCACTGTCAAGGATGGTGTTCTAAAGTGGTTTGGAGGTTATAGTATTAGGGAGCCGTTGTTACCAATGTGCCGGTTGCTACTTAAGTGTTACCACATGAAGCAGAGAGTTTAACTTTTTAATTTTTTAATTGTGGTTTTGTAATCCCTTTGCGCTTTCATATGAACCACGCTTTCTTGGTGAGATGGGAGTTGGCAAGGCTTTGAATTTGGTTAATTGTTTCTGCACATTTTCAAGATACCTCAGGCATTAGTCAGTGTCTACGCCTAGAATGTGATAGTTGTCACTTAGGTTTTGTCAAGGAAAACTTTGTGCCTGTGTAATGGCTATAGTGACAAAATATGCATTGTAGTCAACAAGAAAGGAAAATCAGTGAATTTAATGATGCAGGGTATATTTTATAGCTTAAAGTCATTTGTGATTACAAACCCCTACAATTTGTTTTTCACTAGTGGTTGGTAAGGCAGTGTCATCTAAAGCAGTTTCAGTCTGTGAAACCGAGAAACCAAATTTTTAATTTTCTTTCATTTTAAACACTATTTATATTTAAATACCAACTGGTCTAAAGCCAGACCACACACCCTTGAAGAAACCTGATTCAGTCTGTTGCTATGTGACTGGGGGAAGGTCCATCCCCTGAGCCCAGTAGTTATATCTGTGAAATGGGATGACAGTACCTACCCCATACTGTAGTTGTGAGGATTAAGGAAGATGTCAAACCTTAAAACAGTATCTGGCACATGTTAGGCGCTTAGTAGATGTTAGCTATTAATATCATCTAGGTTTGTATTTGCTCTTCAAAGCAATCAACACAGATTAGCTATGATTTTCGTAGCCTGGCACATAAAATAAGTGAATATAACTGTCACTAAACCGACAGAAAGGTTTGGATTCAGCCTTGCTTGTAGCACAAGTATATGGCTCGGGAACTTTCTCTGACAAAGGGATTCACATGAACAGACCATCAGTCTTTTCTTGGACAGCAATAACAATATAGGTTGACCTAAGAGATTGGTGCAGTCTGCTTTCTTTTTTCTTTTCTTTTTTTAATTTTTTTAAAAAATTTATTTCTGAGAGAGAGAGAGAGAGAGAGAGAGAGAGAGACAGCATGAGCAGGGAAGGGTCAGAGAGAGAGGGAGACACAGAATCTGAAGCAGGCTCCAGGCTCTGAGCTGTCAGCACAGAGCCCAAAGCGGGGCTCAAACCGACGAACCGTGAGATCATGACCTGAGCTGAAGTTGGACGCTCAACCGACTGAGCCAGCCAGGTGCCCCATCTTTTTTCTTTTTCTTTTTTAATGTTTTTATTTATTTCTGAGAAAGAGAGAGAGAGAGAGAGAGAGAGAGAGAAAGCAGGGGAGGGTCACAGAATCGAAACAAGCTCCAGGCTCTGAGCTGGCTGTCATCACAGAGCTGGACACAAGGCTCAAACCCACGAACCGTGAGATCATGACCTAAGCCGAAGTCGGACACTTAACCGACTGAGCCACCCAGGTGCCCCAAGTGCAGTCTGCTTTCAAAAGACTCTTTTGTATGAATTTGACTAATTCGGGAGTTTTATATGTAAAAACAAAACCATACAATATTTTAAAAACTCAGTTTGTATTTATTGCAGAAAATATACTTCTTTTATAGTAATTATATATTTGGTAGTCTCCAGGATATTAAAATTAAGAAGACAAATAGTGTTTAAAGTAATTTATACTTTTATACTAGACACAAATACTATTAATACATTGATAATTCACATGAGACTTTCTTTTCCTTCCCCAATGACTAACTTATGTAACTGGCATCTCCCATGGTCAAAATTAAGATTTGGGTATTAATGGATAAAACCAGACAGAGGCAAACCTCTAAAACTAAGCAAACTTGGAGGGAGAGGGAAAACTAAGAGCATCACAGGAGTCATTTTCTTTCTTCTATTGTCTCTTTTTTGTTGTTGTGATGTTAAATGATTTCAAAGGAGAACATGTAGACTCATAAACTGCATAAAATGAATGCCTCATTGTAAGTTTGATCTTGAGTTGAGACAAGACGATTCTGAAGCAGGAAAGCAGGAATCTTCGTGGTGTGCACAAAACAGAATGGGCTCAGCTTTCGAGGTGTTTCGCCAGTCGGGTCAATTCCAAAATGCTTCCAGAAGTATGTTGAAAGTGGGAATTCATCCCCTTCCCAAATGTTTTTTGTGCTGAATTTAGGTTGTTTGAAAATGACTATCAAAAGCAATGTCAAGGAAGACAAATATCAGATATCACCATCAACAAATATTTGCCGAGTGCTGAATATCTATAATGTAGCATGTAGGAGGTTACAAAAACAGATCAGGGGTGTGACTCTTTTCCCTTGAAGCTGGAGTTCTTAAATTTGAGAAATGAAACTCTGGGCATCACATCCAAGAAAACCTGAAATTACTATGTAAACTTTGGTGTGTGAGCACATACGCAATTTTAGATGGGTGTGGAGCAAGGGTAGTGTAAATTTTGATAGTAGCAACCATTTTGTTGTTGCTGGTAGATCCTTAGTTCTATGACTGCAAAAATGTCAGCCATTAATATCCTTGGGTCGCATCTAAATGGTAACCAAGAAAAGCTCAGATAGAAACCTGCTTTTCATTGTGATATTGCTATGTTGAATAGTTCAAGATTTGGGAGTTCTTTTGTGGTCCAGCATGATCAGTGATAGTATAGTAGTATCAAGCCCGGCTGAAGCACTGTGAAATTAATGATAACCTGAGATGTATCCCACAGCCTCTTTCAGACAACCAAGAGGATACCAGTTTTGCCCTGAAATCTAGGGCAATGTAGATTAGATTGCACTCTAGATCAGTGGATTTTCTTTTCTCCTTTTTTTCAATTTTTTTCTGTTCTATCACACCTAAAAATTTTGGAGAATGTATGTACTCTTGAATATATAATAAGTACACAGGCAAAATATTTTTTTCATAAGTTTAAATATTTTCAAAGAATGTAATTTCTGGTATGTTGTAAATATTGACATTTAAAAGTAAAACTGCTGCCTCACTTTTTAAAAACGTATCCAATGAAATATAAATACCATAAGGACTTGCTTTGGACCATCATTCATTTTAAAAATACATGCACAGGGATGCCTGGGTGGCTCCCAGGGTGAGTGTCCAATTTCGGATCAGGTCATGAACCCACAGTTTGTGAGTTTGCCCCCCCCCCCCNAGCCCACTTCGGATCCTCTGTCCCCCTCTCTCTCTACCCCCTCCTCCACATCTGCCTCTCCCCCGCACATGCTTTCTCTCTCAAAAATAAATAAACATTAAAAAATACATGCACAGGGGCCTCTGGGTGGCTCAGTCTGTTGAGCGTCCGACTTTGGCTCAGGTCACGATCTCACAGTTTGTGGGTTCGAGCCCCATGTCAGGCTCTGTGCTGACAGCTAGCCCCCCCTCGCCCCCCCCCACCGCTCACGCTGTCTCTATCTCTCTCTCAAAAATAAATAACAAAAAAAATTAAAAATGCATATGCCTATAAATAGGATTAAAAGAGCATTTAAAAAGGGGCCCCTGGGTGGCTTAGTCGGTTAAGCGTCCGACTTTCGCTTAGGTCATGATCTCGCGGTTCGTGGGTTTGGGCCCCACGTCGGGCTCTGTGCTGACTGCCAGCTCAGAGCCTGGAGCCTGTTTCAGTCTGTGACTCCCTCTCTCTCTGACCCTCCCCTGCTCACGCTGTCTCTCTCTCTCTCTCCTAGAAATAAATAAAACATTTTTAAAAAAGATCATTTAAAAATACACGCACAAAAGAATAAAAATATAAATAAATACATGCATGGCATGTTCTTTAATAGTCAGGAATTTTATTTGGTTCCTTTCTCTTCTTGAACTCAATTTCTGCTCCACTTGCCCTAAATCTTCTAATTTATCCTCATGTAGTATTTATTTTTATGCTAGAAATCCTTTTTAATTAATTAGTTAATTAATTAATTAAAAGTAGCTTTACATCCAATCTGGGGCTTGAACTCACGACGCTGAGATCAAGAGTTGCATGCTGTACCAACGAAGCCAGCAAGGTGCCCCTGTACTTAGAAATCTTTTATGATCATGATATTTTGAGGCCAAAATATTTGTCATTAAACTTCTAAGAGTAATATTCTGTGTCTATAACAATTTATGGTTTATGATGTTTCCCAAGATGGAGTTACCATTACAACACTATTTAGTACACAGTTGCTGCAAACAATACAAACATAGCAAAAGCATTCATGCTCTACAAGTGAGTTGAAGCAGGCTGTATTCCTTCAATGGTCTCTTTGTTTTACTCTTGGAGGACTCCCCTCCTTGAAGCAATGTCTTCTTTGACAATAGTGCATATAAGAACAAAAACAAAATCCTTTAAAGGTTGCTATCACTTTTCTCTACTCTATAATATGTCTGAATTCCACAATATCAAGGAGTCAGTCTTCACTCACAACAACATTCTTGACCTTCTCTTTGATTAGCGGTCTGGAGTAATATACCACCCAACACTGCTGGATGGGCAGGAAGTATGCTTGACTTTGTAAAGTGAGGGAAGATTGGTTGTAATGAGAATATAACATTCTTAAAGAAAAGAATGGCAGTGCCTGGGTGGTCCAGTTGGTTAAGCCAATGACTCTTGATTTGGCTCAGGTCATGGTCTCACAGTCATGAGATCGAGCCCCGCACTGGCCTCTGTGTTCCCTGGAGAGCCTACTTAAGATTTTCTCACTCCTTCTGCCCCTCCCCTGCTCCTTTAGGTGTGTGAGTGTGTGCGGGTGCATGCACACACACATTCTCTCTCTCTTTCTCTCAAAAACAAACAAAAAAATGGAGGATGTTAGAAAATAATTTTGTTTGAAGTTCGAAGAAAATTTTAGAGCCTCCTACGAGTTTTAAGATGATAAGATAAGGGTTCTATTGACTCATACCTCTCCGTGTTCTTACCCTCTTAGTGATATGATGTTGCTACTCTGCTCTTCCAACTGGACTCTGCTTGTCCTTTGCACGTGTTGAAACAATAGACAGTCATGAAACTAACATTAATGCGAGTTCTGGTACAGAGGTTTTAAGGACACTTTCAGCTTCTGCTTGGGCACATTTGTGAACCTTAATTCAGCATCCTCTGTGAAAGATCAACATAGCCTAGTGACTGGAAGATGGGCAGTCACATGAAGAAGATGCAAATCACCTTAGCCAGCAACTCACATCAACTGTCAGACATGGGAGTGAGGCCATCCTAGACCTTTAATCCAAGCTGATCCCTCCAACTGAATGAAGGCAAAACAGAGAGTGGAAATGTCCAGACTGCCCACCCACAGAATCATGTAGACATAATTCACAGTTGTTTTAAATAACTATTGGGGTGCCTGGGTGGCTCAGTTGGTTGGGCAGACAACTTCAGCTCACGTCATGATCTCACAGTCCATGGGTTCAAGCTCTGTGTCGGGCTGTGTGCTGACAGATCTGAGCCTGGAGCCTGTTGTGCATTCTGTGATTCCCTCTCTCTCTGTCCCTTCACCGCTCAAGCTCTGTCTCTCTCTGTCTCAAAAATAAAATAAACATTTAAAAAAGTTTTAAATAACTATTAAGTTTGGGATGGCTTGCTATGCAGCAGGAACTTACCAGTGCACCTGTGGACTTGTAAGATAGTCTCTAAAATTTAGATGTATTTTTAAATGGATAACCCCTCTCATAAAATGAAGTGGTTTTGTTTTCACAAATGAAATACAGGATGCTCCAGATTTTGATTAAAAAGCATGATGTCTTAGTAATGAAATGTAAAAAGAGCTTTTAAAAAAATACTAATATAAATTAATATGAGTGTCTAAAACTAAGTTTTGAACACGTGGAAACACACCACCCTACACATGCATAGGCACACACACTCATCCTATAAAGTCAATTAAAAATCAATTAGATTTGATTTAAACTATTAAGGTCAGGTCAAATTTTCATACGTATTAAAGAGTAGAATCTGGCTCATAGTATGTACACAAGAATATTACAGGGAATAATCAAATGAGTTATTTTATTGTGTAAATAGCATCGACCACTTCTAACAAAAATGACATTGATTTGGGAATTTGGGACACAACCACAACATCTGTAATAAAGTATTATTTTCCATCTTACACAGACAAAATCATAAAGTCTTTCTTTTCGTCTAAACCACAATTCTTGTAGAGGTCTAAAAGGTTTTATGGAGTGTATTAAAAAGCCAAAATAAAAACCAAATGATTTGGGAGAAGCCTGAGCTAATTTGCAAAAATACAAAGTTAAAGTTCTTCTCTCCACTTTATGTCTAAATCAATTTTCAATTGCTTTAAATTTCAGTATTTTTTTGTGAACACTCTGGGATTAAGAAAATAAATCCCCTAAATAAATTCATCACACCGTCCTTGACATGCATGAAGCTTAATGGCAGAGGGCAATTCGGAACCATGCTTGTCCCCTAGAAGACTATTTTGCTTCAAAGAAGACAGGATGTGATATTAGAAGTTAATAAATGTGGAGAATTTAGAGAATGTATATTCTGAAATTAATAGAGTCATAGAATACTAGATCAGGAAAGACCTTGGAAATCTGTATTTTGACACACAGAGGAAGGAAGTGGGCAGAGAGAGCACAATGACAATTAAGCAGTGCTTAGCAATCTCTGTACCCATGATACAGACCCAGACCTCTTCAGTTTCACCAGAATGGGGTTTTGTTTAGAGGCACACGATTCCTTGTTGAAAGCGTGTGGGGCCAGTATTTTGGATCCTAGATGTTTCAGGATATCAGCTGTGCATGTTTTATACTTTACAGCATCTCCAGTAGGACCTGCAATTATATCTCATACATAAATATGTTAACAGATCTGCAATGAAAAAGTGAAGCTATTCACATGAAATGGGATAAACAAAAATTTAAGGAGCTCTTCTCAGTTCAGGTTGGGTTATGCTGCCTAACGAGTTTGTTGCCAAATTTACAAAGAAAAAAACCCCAAACCCAAAAACCAACCAACCAAACAAAAAAACAAGACACTTTTCTTTGGATTCTGGAACTCCACAAAGAAGGGTTCTGGGGCCCCATATCTTTCTTTCTTAGGATTTTTCTTTTAATCCCTGACCATAGTTTTATCTTTTTAAAATTTTTTATGATTTTTAAAAAAGAATTTTAAATGTTTTATTTATTTTTGAGAGAGAGAGAGAGAAGGAGAGAGAACAATGGAGGGGCAAAGAGAGAGGGAGACACAGAGTTCAAAGCAGGCTCCAGGCTCTGAGATGTCAGCACAGAGCCCGACACAGGGCTGGAACCCATCAACCATGAGATCGGGACCTGAGCTGAAGTCAGATGCTTAACCGACTGAGTCCCCCAAGTGCCCTTATCTTTTATCACACACAGTTCTGTATTATAGTTCGGCAGATAGAGGGGTGTGTGTGTGTGTTTAAAGTTTCATTTAGTCGGTGCCCTTTTCTGATATCTCTTTGTCTCCTCACAGTCTATGTCAATGGCTACAAATGGCGGCTTCAGGGATTTGTGCTCCATTTAATGTGTGCAGATGGCTCTAATGGGGAGATAGGTGAGTCGATTTTTGGAGACATCTAGATATCAGACATTACACACAAAGTGAGGACCATATACTGAGGCATCCAAATTGCCCTCCAACACTAATAAGGCTTTGGTCTTCAGATACAAGAAACAGTTTAGAAGGATTAACATCAAGATCAAAAACCATCAAAATCACTCAAGGATTAAATGATGCCATGATTTAACCAGACTCAGGGGTCACACAAGTGTGGGAAGACCAAATCTGCCACATGTAATGAAAGTTTAACTTAAAAAAAAAGTAGGAGCACTGAGGCCCAGTTATGGCAATGTGCAGCAATATGGTACACGTATGGCCATTCTGGGTGAGCGGGGACTTGCGCTGAGTGCCTACAAAGTGAAAGAACACTATTTATTGAGTATGTATTTATGAAGTTCTGAGTTAATTATTGAATTTTTAAGAGTTATATACAATTCTAGTTAAAAATTGATAACAAGGAATTTTTAAATATTCCTTTTATACTTTTTCTTTTAATTTTTGTTTATGTTTTATTTATTTCAGAGAGAGAAAGAGAGAGAACCCTGAGCAGGGGAGTGTCAGAGAGAGAGGGAGATACAGAATGTGAAACATGCTCCAGGCTGTTTCAGATTCTGTATCTCTACAGAATGAGTTAGCTGTCAGCACAGAGCCCGACGCAGGGCTTGAATCTACGAACCGTGAGATCATGACTTGAGCCGAAGTCAGACGCTTAACCGCCTGAGCCACCCAGGCGACCTTCTCTTATACTCTTTCTAAAACCCCCAATACCTTTAACACTCATTTGATTATTGGTTTTTGTGGGAGACATTATAGGTTCTCCAAACCAACTTGTTCTCCTCTCTCTCCAGCCCTGTGGAAGTCTGGTGTCTGCACTTCTTGAAAGGGGGCGTGGTCATTTAACTAGCTTGGGTCAAGGCTAGATGAAAGAAATATCGTGTGTCATTTCCAGGGAAAGCATTTGAACGGAAAAGCATAGTCCCTTGTTCTCATTTCCACTGTTTTGGCAGATCCCTGTGTCAAGATCACACAGTGGAGGCCCTACCAGTCTGGGGTCCCAAGTGACTTGACGGAACAAACACTAGACTTCTCTTATTCCATCCTGTGCTGAATGGACCTCTAGCAGGACTGACAATTAGATTGCTGCATTAAGCTTCTGAGAGTTTTCAGACTCTGGTTATTTCAGAATAATCCAGACTATTTGACATGAAAAAATAATTTCTCCACTGAATGCTGTTTGTCCATCCATTACTCTGACCCTGGACATTTTCTGTAAAGCTTCAAAATCTTTTTAATCCATATTCTAGGGGATCCCTGGATGGCTCAGTCATTTAAGCATCAAACTCTTGATTTCAGCTCAGGTCATGATCTCATGGTTTGGGATTCCCTCTCTCCCTCTCTCTCTGTGTCCCTCCCCCCTCAAATAAATAAATAAGCTTAAAAAATGAATCCATATTCTAAATGCCAAACCCAAATAGGGTGTCTTGCTCATTGAGATGAATATGTAAAATATCGACACAGTCCCCTCAAATTCTCTGGTGAATCACACACAGTCTCACAGCATATGCCCCATTCTTTCAAGATGAAGGGGATATGGTCACATTTACAAATATTGAGGGATTAATGGCGTATTTTTTCACTTCAGTTTTTACAATTGGTTGTAGCAGTTAATCAAGAGTTGTGATCTGCTCAAAATGAAGAAAAATCCTGGAAAAGCTAAAGAGGCAAAGTATAATATGAGGAAAGCCACCTGTTGTACATGAATTGGAAAGCAAGTTTCTTGAGATTATAGAACAAAATCAGCATATCTAAAATCCCCAAATAGCCCAAATCGCTACATTGAATTCAATGACTCACCGTTTACTCTAGGTATTATAAAGTATTCAGGAGCTTAGAAGATTGAGTATTTTAGTAAGAACTAGATATTTTAGCAAAAGTCCTTAGCAATCACTCTCTCTCCTATGTGAATTCTCCAACTGAAGCACAGAGAGTGGGTTGATGTCTTCACAGCACATGTGAGCACTAGGTACCTAATGTCCACAATAATCCTTGTACTTGAACTTCATGGTTTCTAGTTATCATGTTCTTAAAAATATCTTTGGAGGGCTGCTTGGATGGCTTAGTCAGTTGAGCATTTGCATCTTTATTTTGGCTCAGGTCATGATCCCAGGGTCAGGGGATCAAGCTCTGCATTGAGCTCTGGACTGAGCATGAATCTTGCTTGAGATTCTCTCTCTCTCTCTCTCTCTCTCCCTTTTTCCATTTGCCCCTCCCCCTTTTGAGTGTGCCATACCTTTCTATCTCTCTCTCGAAATAAATAAATATTTAAAAATAAAAATATATAAATCTTTGGAAATCAGAGTCCATGTTATATATTGACTTGAGAGAGAGTAAAATTGGAATATTGGAAAGTGCAGTGAAGTTGCACTAGAGCTTCAATGATGTGTGTGTCTATGGTGTGTGTGGGGGGGGTGGGTCGGTGAGAAAGAGAGAGAGAGAAAAGAGAGAGAAGATTAGCAAAAATTCATATTTAAATAGGAATTCCGATGTGTTTAAATGCAATTTTTGCCTTACATGAAGATCTTAAATGAAAGTCTGTCAAAAATGGCCTTTAAGGGCATCTGGGTGACTCAATTGGTTAAGTGTTCAACTTCGGCTCAGGTCACGCTCTTGCAGTTTGTGGGTTCAAGCCCATGTGCATGGGGCTCTGTGCTGACAGCTCAGAGCCCGGAGCCTGATTTGGATTCTGTGTCTTCCTCTCTCTCTCTGCCCCTCTCCTGCTCACACTCTGTCTGTCCCTATCTCTCAAAAATAAATAGATATAACAATTTTTTTAATGGCCTTTAAATTCTCAATATGTGCACGGGCGCTTGGGTGACTCAGTTAGTTAAGCATCCAACTTTGGCTTAGGTCAAGATCTCACGGTTTGTTGGTTCAAGCCCCGTGTTGGGCTCTGTGCTGACAGCCAGCTCAGAGCCTGGAGCCTGTTTCGGATTCTGTGTCTCCCTCACCCTCTGACTCTTCTCTGCTCATGCTCTCTATCTCTGTCTCTGTCTCTCTCTCAGAAATAAATAAAACATTAAAAAATTTTAAAAAATATGTGCAATGAGGAAACTAATATGTAAAAGATTAGATTTATATATGGTGGCTGTTTTGAGTTATCATAGAAAGAAGCTGGATTAACAGAAAAAGCTAAATTTTTCAGTCTTACAACTGAAACCTAAAATTTGTAAAATTAAGATTAAAAATCACTTAATTATCATCTTTTAAAAATAACAAGTAAAATCGTTATAATTTGTGAAACCAAGGCTTATTTTAAAGTGCTATCCTTTTCAATCTGTAAAATGGGTATAAGTTCCTCTTACAGCTGATTGAGGATCAGTTGAAATAAAATTTGTGAAATATTTTGCAATGAAAAATTGATTTACAAATGTAAAATATTGTCTTAATTTCCTACTTTCCCTGGTGACAATTTTAATGTAACTCCATAGGTTTTCCACACCATTCTGCATTTTTATATATTTCATGTTAACCACAGACGCATTCACTGTTTATACTTGTCAAAGTTCTGGTAGGCAAGCTGAGTTAACTCTCATCCTAGCTAAACAGAGTTCATCACAATGAGGTTTGTAGATATGAAAATTGTACTCTTTTACTCCAAATCTTAACCTTGATTATTTTCAAGGAAACGTGAGTCTCTTTCAAGAAAACACATCATATCCAACTTATCTACACATTTAACTGACCACTTGCATACAAGCATGGAAATACAATTTTGGTTAGAAATTTTTAAGAACCAGAATCCTTCAGTTACTCTGTGGTGTTTATTACTTGCTGTATACAAGCAGTCAATTAGGTGAGCAGACACACTCCTGTAAGATTTTAAACAAAATCAACACTTTCGCAAGCACAGGAGACTTTTTGTTGATTGTTATACTTTTGTATTATTTAAGTTGTCTTACAGATCCAAGATCCACTTACACAAATTCAGCTACGATTTGCATGTTGGAAATATCACAGAGGGTCTCCAATAACGAATTAATCTGTGTATAATATTTAAAATTGAGGCCTTTAAAGCACTTTGGCAAACGTTTATCAAAATTCGGATCGACAGCCAGCGTTTTATCCAAGAGGCTAAATCCATCTCAGATGCATTGGAGCCCCCTTCATTTTGCTTATTACGTTTTTGGTTGTTTGTTTGTTTATTTGCCTTCTAAAATAGTTGCTTCCATCAAGATCATTTTGCTATTTCCTTAAATTTTACCTCCCCCTGCTGGCTGTGCAACATGGAACTTTAGGTAGAGTAAAAATTAGTTGGCAAAGGTTGGAGACCTTTTAAAGGGTGACTGGTAAAAATAAACACCTGCATACGTCTGTATACAAATATATGCGCACACACAAGGAAACGAGGCTTTTCGGTAAATTAAAGTGAATCCTAGATTAGACGTTTTCAGGTAATAATCAATAGACACAATTGTATTTGAAAGGGCAATATATTTTTAACAGGAAAGACGCTCAAGATACATCCCACATTCATAGATACTAGAATAGGGAAGTGCGTGTACTTTCAGTCGGTCCTAGTCTTGGTTAGAGCATCACCTACCTGACAGCATAGTGACTTATCAGGAGTGCTCAGAACAGACACTCACAGGCCTATATGTCCACTCATGGACTAATAGGCCAAAGCCATTGATTATGCAGCGAAGTATTGAATTGCTATGTGGGACTTTTATCACCTTGTAACGGCATCAGGGAGTTTACGGGAACTTTCGTCCGTGTCCCGCCTTTCCGAATTATAGACGTGGCTTTTCGGCTAGGATATCTCATCTGCAATGCTGAAAATGCTTGCTAAATCAAACATACACGGAACCACAGGATGCATAATTTTCAGAACTGCGTCTACATGGTCTGCAATTTACATGAAATTGCTATGTTTTGGTTAAATGGCACCTTAGCTTCCAAGCAACACTCTTTCAATAGTTGTTTCTTTAATTATTATTTAATTTTGTGGTTATGACTGGTTTTCAGTTAAAGAGGGTACTACTGACAAATTCAATTAAATGAAAATAGAGGACTTAATGGTCCATGCTAATGCTTCATTTCATACATAATATTTTATCATTTTCTGTGCAAATTTGTAATGAGTGCTTGGTTTGTATTAATAAACGCTTACATTTAGGCCACATAAAGTACAGTAATTAAAATACTTTGCTAATAATATTTACTTATAAGTGCTCTAGAAACAATTAACCCATTGATTCCAATGACTTTTCCGAAGCTAACTTCCAAGAATACAATTCTTTGGCATCAAAAATATTATTTCAATGCCTCTTCTAATAAAGTGCCCTGGGTGCTATTTTATTGTATTTTAATAGAGCATGCTATACATCTGCTGCTTTCTGGAACACAGATTTCATAGAATAATGGCAAATAAAAATTTAAACAAAACTACCATTTTTTGGAATTTTGAACAAAGAACACATATGTTATAGATCTCCTTTCAAAATATTTAAACTGAGAAATGTAACTGTTTATTGTATTGAAATGAGTAAAAGTTGGTTGTCTTTTGCTCTTTAAAGTCAATGTTGCTCTATGGTATTTTTGCTTATAACCTATAACAGAAATCATCTGCAGACAATTTACATTCCTTCTCATACCACAAGAAGATACGCTGCCTCCCCAAATGAACAGAAATCTTATTTACAAATACGTTGCAGAATACGTGTTACTCATAATTCAAAGAGATTACAGAGTTAAAATTTAAATATACATAGGCAAAATGTATAAACAAACATAAAAGAGAGATCATTTTATTTTATGTTGTAGAAAGTTGGAATTGAATTTGTGTAGGATTATCCTGTTTTCTAGTCCACGTGAAAAAGGAGTAATTAAGGGACTTTTTAAATCCCACCTCCAGAAATGTGGTCAGTAATTGGCTCATCACTACTTCAGGGTTTTGTGAAAGTGGCAATCTGCACTGGATGCCAAAGGAGGAAATCAGAGACACTCTAAAATAACAACATTCTTTTTTAGTACTTCTTCCTGTTGATGTTCAATAACCTAAGAATAAGAGCCAAAACACCAACCTACACAAAGCATTGATATTATAATGTAATTTGAGGAAAGTCAAGGGGCACCTGGGTGGCTCATTCGGGGGTTAAGTGTCCCACTTTGGCCCAGGTCTTGATTCATGGTTTGTGGGTTCGAGCCCTGCATCGGGCTTTATGCTGACAGGCCAGAGCCTGGAGCCTGCTTTGGATTCTGTGTCTCCTTCTCTCTGCTCCTCCCCTGCTTGCACTCTGTCTCTGTCTCTCTCAAAAATAAAATAAATGTTAAAATTTTTTTAAAAAAAAGGAAAGCCAAAAGACGTCTTGGTGTATTCTCTTCTCTTAAGACTGACAACGAGAAATTGAAAACTCCACAGAACTCTGCAAATTACTATAGCATTAGGCACTGGCTTTTAAAAAGACTTGAAGATTGGGGTGCCTGGGTGACTCAGTTGGTTGAGCATCCAACTTTGGCTCAGCTCATGATCTCATGGTTTGAGAGTTAGAGCCTTGCGTAGGGCTCTGTGCTGACAGCTCAGAGCCTAAACTTGCATTAGATTCTGTGTCTCCCTCTCTCTGCCCCTCCCCTGTTTGTGCTCTGTCTCTGTCTCTCAAAAATAAATAAACGTTTAAAACAACTGCAATAAAAAATAATAATAATTTAAGAAGAAGACTTGAAGATCCAGGTCCAGGACCAGTAGAAATACCCTTTATTTTTCAGGGCAAGTTGGAAATGATAGCTATAATTTTCACATTTAAATTCAAGGTATCTAATGCTTCATTAGAAGCACCGCTTCAAACAATTACTTATAAAGAAAATGCCACTTGGTTTTAATGTACAAAGTGGAATTATTATTATTTTAAAGGTGAGAAAAGCATGGCACAAGGTCAAACACTGAATAATAGGAAGGCTGAATTCGTAGCTCCAATGTACCTTGTACCACAAGGTTACTATCCTCACTTGTCTCCAAGAACCATATAGAAACATAAGCCTGTACATTCTAATTTAAGGTTGGTATTTTCAGTCACTTTGATAGGATCGACATTAACTAGTGATTATATACCTTCATATATATTCATTTTTGTAATATACACACATCGGATCCGCTAAGACAGAATGGGGGTGAAAATATCCCAGCACACATATGCACGCATAGAGAAGGCATGTTTGGTGGTTACAAGTGATAGATGTAGTAGTTAGTTCCACCAACAGCTAAACAGGAAGAGGTGCAGGCATCCGCCTGCTCCATGATGTCCCGTGCACACTGTTTATATGAGTTCATGGAAGAAGAGAACTGGAAGTAATTTTAATCAATCACCATTTTCTACTAGGGCTTCGCTTCTCGGGACTACAGGCTTCCGCTGAGTAAATGGCTAGATCTGAGATATCTGGGCAAAATTGCTCACCCAGGTAAAAACAATTCAATTAAATGCATTCTATTGTTTACAAAATCAGTAAACTCCTCCCATGTTTGCTCCAGAAAATTCTGCACCTGGCTATTTTTTTTTATACTGTTCAATACTGAGCAAACAGTTCAACATGCTTCCTTTTTTTCCACGCTTTGAAAAATAGCTTCATCTGTAAAATATCTTTCTAATCCCTAAAATACATTTTATCTTGGAGAATGCTCCTGTCAAAGCATTAATGGCTCAGTCATTTCTCTCACTGGAGGTATGTTGGCACAACAGGATCTGATTCTGCCTCTTGCCCGGCAAACTATGCCAGAGGAATCGGGACACTGGCATTTCCGTGCTCGGTTTTGCCCACTCTTCCCATTTCATGCATGTCACCGTAGCGTCAGCAACTGTTGCTCAAAGCATGGGGGGTTGTAAAACTTTTCTGACTGGTTGCCTTTGGAGAAGTGGATAAATATGCCAGCTACAGTCCAGGACATATCACTGCAATCACAGAGAAAACAAAAGGGCTTGCTCTACCTGGGAGGAGCAGATTACTCACATCGCCTAACTGGACAGAGGAAGACAGGCCTTGCTCTCCCTTTGCTTTCCCTTTAAAATGGAGTTTGACAGCCCACCTATTGGCACCTGAAGCAAATTTCTTAAGTGTATATGTTTTATCAATGAATGAAAACGTGCCAGTCGACTACATGATCAAACTGAAATCCAAGATGGTCAAATTCAAAAACCTCCACCTGACATTTGAATGCCGCTTACATGAACTGAGTAAAAATATGTGTTAGCAAGCAATCTAAAAACACCCTCTTTGAGAGGCATTTGTTAGTAATAGCATTTTTCCTTCTTCATTTGCTTAAGCGATGCGGAAGGGATGGAATTCACATGCACAAAACATTGCTCTGCTCAGTTTCATCCTTTAAACCCCCAAACCTTCCTGGCTTCCACTCACACGTGCCATTAAGATTTACCTATTATGTTTCTTTTTCAGTTCTTTCTACTTGCATTCTTTAAAGAGATGTGTTCCTTCACAGAATAGTGGCTATGAAATTTTGCCTGTTTGTTTTTATGTTTATTGCTCTCTGTGATAGGACAGGAGCCATGAGTGTTAATTCCTTTCTTGCTGGCCAGTCACTGCAGAGCTGAGGTCAGTGATCATGTCCTGAAGTCCCCATTTAAAAGTCACAGACTCAAGATCTGCTAGGCCTCTTTCTCATTTGAATATTTCATGATGTTCACACTAAGTGTCATACCGAAGAGACAGGGCTGGCAAATACTCATTCCTGATCAAATGCTGTGATGCAGGGAGATAGGTTTTAGCCACTGGATGATCTACTTCTCCCCATGCTGAAAAATATCAAATCAGCGCTTCCCTTGTAACACAAATTGCTAAGTAAAGCAATTTAGTGGGAAGCAAAATATATCATTAAAGAAAACACTCAGTCTTCAGAATAACTTGATCAGATATTTCATTGGCTGGGAAGTTAAATAGAAGCAAAATTAAACTATAACTCATCTTCTGTAAGATGCAGTGATATAGCTATGGAGAGGAGGTACTTCAATGTCAAAACAGTTTTGTTCTGTTTTTTGTTTGTTTGTTTGTTTTGGGTGATGGGTGAGACAGAGAAACTAAAATGAGGTAAGAGAAAGAGGAAGAATATCTTTCTAGGTAATGACGGGGCAAACAAGCTGAAATTTGGAATACTTAGATTTTATAGTGGTTGATTTTGCTCCATTAGTTTGACCAAGTTAACCAACACACAGGCACTTTATGTAGGGAAATGCTTAATGCAAACAGTATGTGCAAGAAGATAGAGAAGTTATCAGAATTAAATCATGCTTTTGGGGGAAAGATTGGCTTGGTCATGTTGAATAGGGATCAGAGGATGAAAATGCCCATGAAATACAGTTGGAGGTAAAGAAAACAAATGTTCATATACTTAAATATCTTTTAATAATACATCGCAATGCAAAACTCTGAACAGAACAGGTATAGAGTTGGCATCTGTGGCATGGCTGAATGAATGAATGGAAGATGCTAAAACCAGGGAGTGCTTCCTCACGGGCAGAGACACAGCCATGGGCCATGGCCTGGTTCTGGACAAAACCCATAGTTAAAAAAAAATTAGAAAGAAAGAAGGAAAAGAAAGCTATTTTAGATAATGCTCTAAATATTGACAAAGTTTTTGTAAGCCTAGCCAACTCAATTATGGTGTTTTCATCCAAAGGTTGTCCATAGTATTCTTAGAACCTACTTAGGCTTTACTTAACAGATTTTTGAGCAAAATGCAATCACTAATGGATGGTTTATGGTCAACTGTTTTTACCTTGCCCTAGCTTTCTGGTAGACTTTGCACGTTTGGAAGAAATCCAGTGCATCATACCAGGGCCGTTGAAAGATGTCTGTTCAGTAATGTCCATGTGCTAAAAATCCTCCAGAGAGCTCTACTGGGAGAGGATTAAAACTTGCCATCGGGCCAAAGAACAAATCTTTGTTGGTTCTCTGCACTGCGCAGCGATGTTAGAGCTCATGTTACAGGTTAATTGCTTTCAGTGGTGGAGTAGCTTGAGTAAGGTTTTCCTTGGCTTAGCAGAGTATTAATAAGGAAACCCAACACAACGTGACCACCAATAGCAAGGGCAGAACCCCGGCTGGCTGAGTCAGGGGATGGCCAATGGGAAGGCTCCAGCACCGCGGGACCATCTGATATGCGGAGCCCAGAGGTACTTCACCCTAATGTGATCTACTGACTCTCAGCAGCAAAGACCTCTTCCTGAGGACTTGGTGAGATCCAGGCCAACAATACACAAAACGTTGTGTTTCAAGTGCAAAGGGCAAGGGCAAATGAACGCCAGTCCCTGGCCAGAAATCCAGAGGATTTTGCTGCTGTCCAGTTGCTAAGGTTATGTAGCCTGGGACTAGCCTTGATTACTTTACTTCACATTTTCTTAAATAAAAATAAGATTGCCCATCGTGGGAAATCGGGTACCAATTTTATCTACAGCATTTTTTCCGGCCTGATTATAAACCCCTGAAAATCAGCATTCTTGGTATAATGGGACTACTGTGTATCTTTCACTCTCGCAGCCTGAGCAGTACTAATTACCCATTCTGTACTTAGAAAGTAGAAGGATGGAGCCTATATGCATTTACAGCACCCATGTTTGCAGAGGTAGCTAGCCGTCAGCATTTTCATTCTGTACGAACTGCCTGAGAAGATTTTAGAAATGGCAAAGCTGCCTCTTTAGCATCAATCTACATTGCAATTTTAGCAAACCAGCATTACTCAGAACACCATACAGTATATCCCAGTGTACACAGTCAAAGTCCAATTTGAATCTGTGGGATGAATTAAAATACCATATACTAAAGAGCCGTTCAAAAATAGTAAACTACCGTAGCTACCAGCTGCAATCGTATTTTTCTTGAAAACTCTTCTCCGTTTAAATGAGATCAGCATATGGCTTATCCAAACTCTACCTTTTAATAACTCCATGACAACTGACTTGTTGGAGCCTTTTCCAGCACAGGTAGGGAGAAGGACTGATACCTTTGCTCGTTACACCAGGGCCTCCCTAAATGCTGAAAGCCCCGCCAGCCCGAGATACCTGATAAAAAAATATATATATGTATTTGATCTCTCTGCCTTTTCATCCTTCTGCAAGCCTTGCATCCCGCGTTTCTACTCCAGCGATTCTGTAGCAAGATACAGACACAATGGCAATTGTCAGAGCCCTGCTCGGCCGCTGACCACCTAGAAAGCAAGGTTCTCTGCTGTGAGTCCTGCCCCGGCGCAGCCGGCTGTGGTTTCTGCATGGCTTGTGCCGGACAATGTCGAGCAATCAGTTTCAGAATGTGGTGTCAGTCAGCGCTCTGGCACATGTGCGAGCTCAGAGGGTGAAAGAAGACGCGACAAGGCCGTGGTCAGTGACTGGTGGCCGGGCTGGGTGAAGTGGGGTGGAAGGAAGCACTTTGGGGCGGTGGCAGTTGGGTTTCCCAGGCTCCGACAACAAGCGACCCACGGAGAGCATTCCCTTTCTTGTCCCGAAGCCACCATCCCCTCCTGCCCTTTCTGCCCCCGCCCCTCCCCCCTTCACCTCACCCCCACCGCGCCCGCCTTCGGTGAAAGAAAGAAACCCAAGTGCCACAAAAGGCCAAGGGTAGCTCAGTTTCAGACCCGAGGGCAACATGTGTTCAGCGAACAAGAGTGTAAGAAACACTGAATATAGCAGTTAATACTTCAGACCGACGATTTTCTGACTATAGCTTTCTTTTTAACCATGCATATTTATTGCCATTCAAAGAGACTGTGCTCGCATACCAGCAAACAGCTATTGAGAGCACAGCAAATCTTAAACTGATTAAGGCACTGGAGTTTGCTAAAGATGTGGCATGCGAAGAATCACGAGAAAGCCATGGAATATTAAAAAAATATTAATAATGTCAGTTCTAATAATTCAGTCTCAGATTTATTTTGGTAGAACCCTATTCCAAGTGGCGGACCCTGGCTTTTTTCTTAAGACGGAACAAAGATCATGGAACAGATTGTAACCTAGGTAAATTGCATGTCTGTTTACAATTGTATTTCACATATTCTATATATCATTTGCAAACTGTTCCCCAAAGAAATGTGTATCAAACTTTTGGGGGAAAAAAGAAGAAGAGAAGAAGATTCTATGACAATCTGTTTTCCTTTCATTTGGTTCAGATGCAGCAGTTTCCTCTGCTGCCTCGTTCTTTGTCTGTATTTTGAATGTACTGTCCTGTCCTGTCCGTCAGTGTTTGCTTTTGTTCCTGCAGTTTTTACATCCAGAAACGACGTTTCTTGCAATGATGTCACCACAATTAAGCAAAGCAAGAGAAAAGACCTTGCAGAGGATTGCAGTGAAGTTCGCATATGCGGTGGGATCAGGAAATGCTGAACGTCTCATTGGAAGAAAAACAAAAAACAAGTTGTGCCTCCCCCCATACTCCTTTGCTTATAGGAATATGAAATTTGCCAGCTTGAAAGGCTTGCCACTGCAAAGATGTCTTAGGTTATCCTTTGAGGAGACGGTTAAGCATTGTAGCATATTTATGAACATGTTTTCATAGTCTGCACTTTTGGGATGGGAAATTATTCCCTAGTAATTAATTGCTACAACCTGTTTTAACTGTCAAAACTAAAGATTAATCTTGCACGAGCAGTTTAGCCAGTACAACAACCAATGGCAGCTGCTCCAGAGTATGACTCATAGAAAACAGTCAGGAAGAGCAGAGATTCTGAACTACACGCTCAATGGCTCTAACAGTTCAATTCTAGCATCACTCACAATGTATTAATGGGATCTTCTCCCTCCTAACTTACCACTGGAATCAGAAACACTCTTATTAAGAGGAGAGATTTCTATCCCACTTATAAAGAAGGGCTCGGAGATCACACTAAACACCATTGTACCCTCGATATTTAATTATTGTTTGTACTGGAATTCCAACCATTGGGGGGAACACACATTTTTTCAATGTCTTCAAAAATAATTATGAGAAAAACAAATCAATACTGCTGTGTTCATTTGGCAAATAGACGTGTAATAAACACGTGCGATATAGCCAATCATTGTGATTAATTGTAAGCAAGCGTGGCCATAACAGTTGACTTTGGCTTAGAAGCTAAATGCACACATTTAGAAGTAAATGGTAGGGATCACTGGTGAGGCGCGTTTACAGGGCTTGGGAAGAGAAGCCGTTACTCAGTGAAAATGCTTTTGGCAACTCTTGACCTTTGAGTTCCTAACTTAAAGGACATACAAACAACACCATTCTCCAGCAAGTTTTCCTTGATAACCTGCTGGATGGGGGGCAGAGTATCCTGAAGCCATTTGACATGCACAATTTAGCAATTATGTGGTCAGAGGAGGAATGATCCTGTTCAACCACAGGGAACCATTGGTTGGTGTTTACAGCCTTTACAAATTCATAGAAAAATCTACAATCTAACACAACCTAATCAATATCAGAATGGATTTTCTGTTCCAGCAACGAATAGTATCATGCATTCGATGGAGAGAAGCAGATTTGGAAGATTTCATATACTTGATTCAATCTGAAGCCCACCCCCCTCCAAAAAAGGAATAAATGAGGATATAAGGCTATGTGGTAAGGGGATATTCACTGCTCTGTTGAAATGAGGAATAAAAATAATTGCAAGTCAAATTCATGTGATGACTTTTTTTTTTAATTTGGATTTTAAAAAGTAACATTATTTTCCAGGTGAAAAAGAACTAAGTTTCTTTAACTTTTCAACTAAAAGAAGTCATTCTTTGTTTATATCACCCTTGATCTTGTAGCCATTTTTATTTATTTTTATTTTACCGTGCGTGCAGAAGTACAGAGGCACGACCAATAAGGCTAAGGCTTTAAATATTTCAGCCTAATTGGGGACTCTCCATTCATTTCCTCTATGAATAGTTTAAAGCTGTTTTCCTTTTGCTTAGCTGTCTTGATATGAAAATACATTATATTTGCATTTTCCTTTTTAACAGATAACTAGATAGAAAATCGTTTTCTTCCCCTCTTAAAAAGTAAAATCATTTTCAAGCTTTTATATCCACATGAAAGTGCTGCTCGACACTTCCACTCTCAAAGCTTCACTTTTAATGGGTTGTTCCCACAATTTCATGCATTCATCAATCAGATATCAATTGCGGCATGGCCGAGTGGGTCCCCCTCCTCCTCCATCGTTCCCTGGTGCCCAGGCACTGCCTGCCAAATGTTGTAGGAAGTGACTTGAATAGTGACAGCAGATCCGGCAGCATCCTCAGTGTGTGCTGAGGGGTCACGGCCATCCCCACTGAGAACCTGGAGCAGCCGCTCTCTAAATATAGGGACTGAAGCACCATCAGCTTGCAGAAGACCATCTCTTACTGTACAATTCACCCAGCTCCCTACATCTATATCTGACTTCATGGTCTGTTCCAGAACGCTCACATTACACTTGGAACGCAGGCTCTTGCATTTGCTGGGATTTTTAAGTTGGGGGGGGGGAGGAAAAAAGTCAAGCAATCAAAAATATACCAATTAAAGAATGAATTAATGCCTTTAATCATCTAATTGAGGGTATCTCCATATGAAATGATCCCAGTGATAGAGGCAAAATCAAGAGCTAAGGAAAGATTGGTTGGCATAGCAATTGGATATTTGCTGCTCCAGGGAGCCCAAAGTGCACTGTTTTCTCTGATGTCGTCGTCATGCAAGTGTGATTTTTCAGCATATGGGATATAGAAGGATAGGGCTCCCAGAACTAAGTCACACAAAATTGATATTCACCCGTTGGGACTTAACTTTTGGAGAACTACCTGGCAAGGAAATTTATGTGAACATTCCTCACAACACAAAAGATAATATAGTGGCTTTTGAACTATTTCCTTATTGTGCTTATCTCCAACAGATGTCTTTTGTGTTCATTGCAACTCTCGCACAGATATCGTGGCTGTACCCTTCTGCTTTAGAAGGATGAAGTATGACGAGTTTTCACATGCTGAGATGCTGAACAGCAGTAGGCGCACCTCATTTGATTATTTAAGGCCTTCGTGGCCAGAGACCATGAAAGCGATACCTTTGATAATTGCTTGTATGAATTAGGAAAGCCACATTTATAATATTGTATTTTTGTTCTTAAAATATTGAATTGTCATAATCTTTCCTTTCAGAGTGAAGTTCCAGTTCTGTCTTAAACACTTAGACCCACACACTCACACACACACACACACACACCCCCCACACACACACATACCCCACACACAGAGCATATATTTTGGTAATAAACAAGGTCTTGCTGAATATAAAATCATGGGGTACAGTGTTAACAAGAAGGTTACCTGGTAGACACCTTGGGCTCAAATTTACTGATGCCTCTATATCTTAGCTTTGTGACCTGGGGCAAGTCATCAAATCTATCTGAACCTCATATCCCCTAAATTGAGATTCAATAAAACCACTTTGCAGGTTTGGGGAGAGGTTTAAATGAGATAAAACGTATCAAGTGCTTCTTACAATGACTGGCACCATAGTCCTTTACATCTTTGTTAAAAGCACAACTTATTCCTTCCCCAACCCCCACCCCTACTCCCAAAACACTTTCTCTTCCTCGTTTTATTTTTCTCTAGAATACTCTTCATTCTCAAATTTTTAAAAATGTTTTATTTATATCTGAGAAAGAGAGAGAGAGAGACAGAGTGAGCAGAGGAGGGTCAGAGAGAGAGGGAGACACAGAATCCGAAACAGCCTCCAGGCTCTGAACTGGCTGTCAGCACAGAGCCTGACACAGGGCTCAAACCCACGAACCATGAGATCGTGACCTAAGCCAAAGTCGGATGCCCAACCAACTGAGCCACCCAGGCGCCCCTACTCTTCATTCTTAAACATGCTCCATAATTGCCCTGTCTGCTTCTTTTATTGTCCATCTTCCCCTCACTAGACTATGAGTTCATGAGGGTAAAGATTTTGGACTGTATTATTTATAACCATCCACATTACTAGAACTCTGTAAAGATGTGTTGGTTGAGTGACTAAGGTAATAAATATATTAATAATTTAATAAAAGGTTGGATGTATTAAAAAAATACCTGTGTGATCCCATGGAATTGCATGGAATACTTTGCTGTAGATTTAATGAAAATATCTCTTCCCACAACTTTTGGGCCAAATAGAACATGTTCTTTCAAACCTAAAATGTAAAGTTCTTATTTTTAAGCATGTTTCCTAAGGCACTACGATGTGAAATCTAGCATGAAAATCAGCCTTTTCTCCACTTGAGAAAATATTTGCTTATTGAAATTGGAAGCCACCTATAAGAGCCTGATTGTGCTGTCTACTGACTCAACGGAATGGATGGCCATCATGACAATGTGGGACAGAGACCCAGGACTTTGCAGTCCCAGTGGCTGAGCCTAGGGCCTCATTCTAGTTTCTGTGGTCCTGAAAACAAACAATCTCACCTTCGGAGGGTGAGGTGAACCACCAGCGCTTCGATTTCCTCATTTACAAGAATCATGCATGGAATTGATATCCATTTGTTCTATTGCTACAATTACTCTCAAGAACTTCCGACATTTTATACCCTTTCAATGACAGAGGTTAAGAATGGACCCTGGTAATTGTTTTGCAGTATATAAGGGTAACAAATCAACGTGTTGTACACCTAAAACTTACACAATGTTTTATGGCAATTATATCTCAATAGAGCTGGAGAAAAAAAAGGATCCTCCTTCCTGTCTATATTCTATTCTATTCTATGGTGAACGGTGTACTTTGGTATGTTAATAATACTTAGGGCTCACCTTTTGTAACTACCATGAGTATTGGGAGGTCTGAAAGAGACTTCTAGAAAATAAAAACAAGAGACCAGTAGCAGTGCCTGGGGCCCGTTGTTTCATATTTTTCTTCTCCTTCTCCTTTTTTGTTTTAGAATCACCTCTACAGGTTTATTAAATCAGGAAAGCAAGAGAAAAAAAAATCGCTAATTTTAAATGAATCCCTTAGCATGGACTATTCTTAACGTAGATGAATGTAAAGTAAGCCCGCACTGAAAGGCATATGATCACAATAAAGAGAGGGAAGAAAATCCTTTTTCAGGAGAGAAGGTTATAACTTACACATGTTTAGAATTACCAAGAGACCTATTTGTCCTCCTAATGCACACGGAGAAGGGTTCGTGTCATTGCTGTGCACACTGCCTCGAACGAGGCCTCTGCTCTTTTGTGAAATATCGATGTCACTTACCTTAAGTGGGAGTGTTAACACCTTTGCTATTTCTCTAAAAATGGGGTTTGCTTCTTTTTGAGCCAAAAAAAAAAGATTGCTATAAAAGGGAGCATTAAGCAACTTAACAAAGTACTTTTTTAAAGGATCAAGCTAAAGAAGGCAATACTTCCTTAAAAGGTTTCACTTCTTATTTCCCAACTTAACAGTATGACAGAACCCCCGTGGAAAGGCTCAAAGGAGAAATATGTTGAAACTCAATTACCTGTGTTAGTGAACCACCTACAGATATTTAAAAATATTCTCTCCTCACAGGTACCCAGTATGAACAAAGTGCTTTATTTGTGTCTCTCATGCCCCATTAACATAATGAAATGCTGTATGCCTTTTTTCACAGTAGGAAGAAAGGTCCAAAAGGGTGATAAAATATCCATGCTAACTATAAGCTAGTGGACAGCGCCTTTAACTGCTTCCTCGCTGCTTAGCATGCGCAGAGTACCAAGCAACCCTAGACGCCATGTCTATTTGTAGCTCCCAGAGAGCCTAAAGCCGACTAGAGTTTTGATCTGGACAAGAGCACTTTGGTCCGATTGATTTTCTGAAACTTGTGAAATCAGCAGACTAGATTTACAACACCCAGAATTCTTTAAAGATTCAATTCTCTGCATACTTTTATTTGAAATAGAAAGGTTATACGTATGAATGCAGTCTCCCTGGATAAAACCTCTTATTTTTGTCCACAGATGTGGTCACCTTCACTTCACATTCTCCAGCGAGGGTGGGAGGAATAGTGTCAAATCAGAATGAATTCATATACTGAATATTTAGGCTTAAAAAATCATTATTGAGGCTTTGGACACCAAATATTCATGGAGAGCCATTCAGGCACTTTATTTTTTCCCATTCATTTGTTCTAAAAATATTTTTGGAGTGCCTGTTAGACACAGAATCTTGTACTTGGATGTTCTTGGTTCAATTGTTGATTTTTCAAAGATTCAGTGTTGGTTGCTAATTCCATTTGTGTCTGCTCAACAAGTATTAATACAATAAATCTTGAAAGAAAGTGTGAGTGAATGAGTAAGTTCCTCTTGTGATCCAGATGAAATTCTCTAAATTCCCTGCCGTTGCCGTGGCCGTGCTGGATAGAACCAGCTGACGGCCACGTGGAAGAGCTCTCACCAACCCCTCCTTCCCTTGCCAATCTGTCCTGCCTCTTCTCTCTTTCTAGCACATTCCAGATCAAAATTCTTAAGCAGCCCTCCACTGCCTGCTCACAAAGTCGAGTTAAATCTTAAGTCTTATCCTCTAAGCAGCTCCACAATCTGATCCCTCTCTTCCTAAGTCCTTAACAACTCCTGCACATTCAGCCCCTGTCAGCCCAGCTCGGCAGTGAACTTGTCTGGTCACCTGCTGCTTCCATGCTTCTTTGGCTTGTCACCTCTGAAAACCTTCTTCAGTCTCACCTTGACCCCATTCAAGCCCCCATCCTCCACCAAGGCTTTTAGAACAATCCTAGCTGAAGCTAATAGGTTCATCTTCTATCCTTTATGGGTTCTGAGAGTTTTGGTGTAACATCCATTCCATTCCCAGTTTTGACATTTCTTTTGTATTTGTTACTGCCCTTTCTTGACAAATAAATTCTAATCTTGTGGAAGGCAAGGGCTAGAGCTTTTTTTTTTTTTTTTAAAGAGATTGGGGTGGGCAGAGAATCATAAGCAGGCTCCATCCATGCTCAGCACAGAATCTGACATAGGGCTTGATTCCACCACCATGAGATCATGACTTGAGCTGAAATCAAGAGTCACACACTTAACTGACTGAGCCACTCCTGTGCCCCAGGTCTTCCTTTTATACATGGAAATTCATCCTATTCCTCTTCTGTACCCATAGACTGAAGACATGGATGAAAACAAAATAGTCAACTGACATATAAACAAATAATTCAAAATCCTGAATGCTTCTGTTGCTTACAAATTGATTTCTCACAATACTTAGTCATTTGCTTTACTAATAAAAATGCCTTATTTATTATTCCATTTGATTTCTAAAGGACCTCCATTAGACAAATGTCCAGCATCAGAGAAAACAAACAAATAAATAAGTTAAATGAAAGCCCCAAAGAACACAGTAAAATTTTTCTATAGAATAATTTCAAGTTTGATGGCCCTGTAGTTGATTGCACAAATAGCTGTGTCTTGTAGATTTGAAGTTAAAATATTGTGCCTGTGTATGTATGTGGGAGGAGAAGATGGATGTGCACTCTTGTGTTGATAGAGAAGCTGGCAACATGGAGAATAAAATAATACCGCCCAAAAGTTGCAGACCAGCAAGTGATAATATAGATGGGCAACAAGGGCTGTCCTTGTCATTTAGGCTATCTAAGTGTCAGGAAAGAGATACATGCACACCAGTATTTTATACTGAGGAGCCTGACAGAGCAGAGGCTATGGGGATATGTCACGGAGTTTTAGGCACAAGGTGTAGGAAAGCACTCTAAAATTCAGGCAGGGAGACAAAATAAAGTGAAGAATGTAACATTTGAGGCATAGTAGACTAATTCCAAGAGCAGGGAACATAGCAGGGAAGTGTTTCAATAGTTCAGGTAAAAAGTCTATTCCAAGACAGTGCAAGAAGAAATAAAGTAGAAGAGAAAACCAGAACAAAAACAAATATTCCATAAGAGAAATGAGAGCATTTGGTAACCAAAAGGATTTGCCAAATATAATGACAAAGGTAACAACAATTAAATTAAATAATCAATTGATCAATCAGAATCTTAAACCATTTAGTATTCATTTACATAGAAAAGCTCAGCCTGGTGGTGAAAACAATCCATGATTGCCCCCACTTACAGCAATGTGTTTGTTAGACTTATTTATAACATTTGCGAGGAACACAGACAGGGAGATGATAATACTCCTTGGGGACTTAGGGACTGCTTCATAGACATATCAACTTGATTTTTGTATCCAGAAATGGATAGAAGTTTTTTTTTTAATTTAATGTTTATTTATTTTTGAGAGAGAGAGACAGAATGTGAGAAGGGAAGGAACAGAGAGAGAGGGAAACACAGAATCTGAAGCAGGATCCAGGCTCAGAGCTATCAATCAGTACAGAGCCTGATGTGGGGCTTGAACTCACGAACTGTGAAACCATGACTTGAGCTGAAGTCGGATGCTTAACCAACTGAGCCACCAGGCACCCCATAAATGGACAGAAGTTGATTAGCTAGTGAATTTATGCTCAAAGTCCTGTGAGAAAGAGTGCAGGACAACCCAGAAAAACACTGCCTGACAGAAATATAATGCATGCTGTGTGTATAACTTTACATATTTAAGTAAACATACAAAAATGGAAAAATACAGTTGGAGTTAATTTCATAATTTTAACATATAATCTATATGAAACAATATTAATGACCTCTTTACATCATTTTTGAGAGGTACTACAATGTCTTTGAAATTCCAAGTGGCATTTTCACTTACAATACACTTTAGTTCAGACCAGCCATATCTTAAGTGCTCATGGCCACATGAGGACCATGGCTGCTGGCCACTGTATTGGACAACACATTTCTGGAAGAGAGCCAGAGATCACATAAGACTGGAGCTTAATTCTGAGTCCTGGCAGGGAATAATGATGTTGAAAGGCCTCTCTTCTGCATGAAGGATTTTTAATTTTGTCTTTTGGACCACTAAGGAGCCTGAGTGTGTGTGCATGTGTGTCTGTGCATAGGTTTACTAGTGGTAAGGGGGTGACATGAAAAGTTTATGCTGTGAGAAACAAGTTTGGCCAAAAATCACACATAAATTGAGCATTGACAATGTTTCAGGCAAACCATGGGAAATGATAAAAGATAAAAAAGCTTTGGACATGTACAAAAGTGTGCAATATAGTTAGGTGAGCTGTTTGTACTGGAGTGATCAGGGACAAAATATTAACTAGATAGTAACATTATTGTTCCTTTTAATGAAAATTTTGAAACCTAAAAAACAATCATAGGAAAAGAAGGATATCAGTAGAAACTTGGGAAGATGGACAGTGACTGGGGTTAGACATATAGATGGGAATGGAAAAGATAGATAAATTAACCTAAGTTTGCCAGATAAACAGAGGATGCCCAGTTACATTGGGTTTTACATAAAATTCAATTTTAGGAGAATATTAAGTATGTTTCAAATATTGAATAATTATACTAAAAATATATCAGTGGTTTGTCTGACATTCACAACTCTTTAATACTCAGGCAAAATCACGCAAGCTGGGATTAGAGGTTCATATTAAAAAATCCATGAAGAGAATTTCTTAATCAGTTCATGTACATTATCACATTTGATTTTAAAGCAGCATTAGGTAGTAATCCCTTTGTATTATCATCCCTAATTTAAAGATGAGGGAAACTAGTTCTTAATTTAGGTAACATGTCAGAGGTCACAGAGCTAGTAAATGACAAAGTCAGTATCTGAATCTAGGTATGTTTTCTACCATAAAAATGTTTGTTCCACTGATAAATGATAGTGGAAGAAGATGGGTTAGAAGTTTGTGAGGTGCATAGAAGTTGATGATATCTGAGCTCCTTTGTGACTCAAAGATTCAGAATCTACTTCTGGCAAAGATGTACTAGATCCCAGCTAAGAGCAGACCAAAACTCCTGCTGAGAATAACTAGAAAATCTGGATAAAATGTGGAATCAGAAGGCTACCCAGGTCACTGACACTTAAGGAGCCAAGATCTTGGAAATGGAAATCCATTAAAGAGAATCAACATTGGCTCTGCTATTTCACTGGAGGTATTTGTGTCTTAAGCAAGATGAGCTGAGAGCGTTTAAGATAAAGTAGCAACTAAGAAGCCGAGGAGGTGAGCAAAGCTTCAAGTAGTCCCATGTAATTGAGAAAATAATATATATTTAGATCTATCATTGTCGTCAAGATTGACAAATCAGGGGGCACCTGGGTGGCTCGGTTGATTAAGCATTGGACTTTATCTCAGGTCATGATCTCGTGGTTCATGGGTTCAGGTCCCGCCTCAGGCTCTGTGTTGATGGCTCAAAGCCTGGAGCATGCTTCGGATTCTGTGTCTCCCTCTCTCTCTGCCCTTCCCCCACTCTTGCTCTGTTTCTCTTGCTCTCAAAAAAATAAATAAAACGTTAAAAAATAAAAAGAAAAGATTGACAGATCAAGATTCTAGAGAGACATAGGTTCTACATTCTATGCTGCATTCTCTTGTGAAATATTGGTCTATTTCTAGGTGGTGACCAAGTGAGAAGAAAATGATCAGAGGTTTTGGCAGTCTCACAGGGCTGGGGAGAAAAAATTTGGAGTCTATGAAAAACCAAGGGGAAGATACTGAAGAACAACACAGGTTTTTACTTGGGACCACTGAAGGGCTATACCTTAAATGTAAGGCTGGCTTGAAAAGAAACCAGCACTCACTAAATTCAGTGTCAAATCAGATCAATTCCAAACTGTACTGAAGTAAAAAAAATTCTATACTGATAGCCTCCAAAAGCAAAAATAAATGATCTTGGGGGAAAGAGCCTTCATCCTGAGCCTCAATCATATTTAATATCAAGGTTTCCAATAAAATTTTATCAAAAGTCTTTGGACAGGTTTAGAAATGAGACCAAAATAAAGACCAAAAAGGAGCAATAGAAAAAGATCCACAGATGACCAAGATATTGGTGTTATTAAACACGCATGATAAAATACTGTGGTTAATGTGATAAAATATAAGACAAGATGGAACATTTCAAAAGGGAAATTGAACTCGTATGAAGAATCAAGTGTCAATTCTAGAAAAAATCAATAGTGAAATAAATCCAAGCTCAGTAAATGATATTGATAGCAGATAAAACACTGGTGAAATGAAGAAATAGTAAGTGAAAGAGATTAGTAGAAAATATCAGACTGAAACATGGAGAAGAAAACCTACAAGGAATATTGCAATGAGGATAAGCAATTTATAGAGCCTGAAAATATACATGTATTTTGAATCCCAGAAGAAAAGGAGAGATGACATTTGACACAGTAACATTTAAGAGATGGCCTTTGAGAATTTTCAAAATCAGTTAAATAATTTAATAATTGTTTGAGAAGCAGTATAAATCCTAAACAAGATTGTAAAAAATACAAATCCAGTAAAAGCTGTTGAACCCCAAATAAATATTAAAAGTACATTAAAGAGTTGAAAAAGGGGGGCGCCTGGGTGGCTTAGTCGGTTAAGTGTCCGACTTTCGCTTAGGTCATGATCTCGTGGTTCGTGGGTTCGAGCCCCGCGTCGGGCTCTGTGCTGACTGCCAGCTCAGAGCCTGGAGCCTGTTTCAGAGTCTGTGACTCCCTCTCTCTCTGACCCTCCCCTGCTCACGCTGTCTCTCTCTCTCCTAGAAATAAATAAAACATTTAAAAAAAATTAAAAAAAAATAAAGTTGAAAAAGGGAGAAAGATCACTCTCAAAAGAGCAACAGTAAGACTCCAAGCTAACTTCTCAACTCAAAAACTGTATCTAGAAGACAATAAAATAGAAGTGATCAAAAGGTTTTTAAAAATGTGCTTTAGGGGCGCCTGGGTGGCTTAGTCGGTTAAGCGTCCGACTTTCGCTTAGGTCATGATCTCGTGGTTCGTGGGTTCGAGCCCCGTGTCGNCTGGAAAAAAAAAAAAAGGATTTTAATCAGAATTCACTAGCCAGCAAAAACAGCATTAAAAAATGAAGATGGGGGAGCATCTGGGTGGCTGAGTCTGCTGATTGTTCAACTTTGATTTCTCCTCGGCTTATGAGGTCCTGGGACGGAGCCTGTATCCAAACCATGGTTGGCATGGAGCCTGCTTAAGATTCTCTCTTTCTGTTTCTCTCTCTCTCTCTCCCACACTGTCCCCTCCCCTTCTCACAGGCACTCTTTCTCTCTCTCTCTCAAAAATAAAAATAAAAATAATAATGAACATAAAGGTGAAATTAAATCATTATCAGAAAAAAGATTTTTTGTAACTAGTAGACTAGTAGTAACAAAAACATGCTCAAGAAAATCTGCAAACAGAATGCAAATGATCTCAGATGACAATATGGAAAATCCAAGAAGACAAGAAGAGTAAAACTTGTGATAAATCTAAGTGAATATTTGCTATAAACATAATTATAATGTCTTCTGTGGTTTAGCATACATAGACAATTAAAATAACTAATTAGAAAAATGGCAGAAAGGGATAAGTTGCTTTAATTGTGTTAATGTCTTTGAAATTGGAAAACATTTGGTTTAAGATAGGCTGTAATATTTCTTCTTTAATCTTTTAATGTTTACTTATTTTGAGAGAGAAAGAGAGAGAGAGTGGGGGGGGGCAAAGAGAGAGGGAGACACAGAATCCAAGGCAGGGTCAAGGCTCTGAGCTGTCAGCAAAGAGCTTGATATGGGGCTTGAATTCATGAATGGTGACATCATGACCTGAGCTGACGTCAGATGCTTAACCAAATGAGCCACCCAGTTGCCCTTGTAATATTTCTAAAATAAATGATTATGTATTTAGGAAAACTAAGAAATCATAATGAGGAACTGTAGAATTAACAGCTTATAGAACAGGATAAAATAATGGCAAAAAAAAAAATAAAACAGTATTAGTTGAGAACAGGCAACAAAAGATATTTTGATTGGGGAGGGAGAAATTAAATTATCTTAGTTTATAGATAAAGGAATCAACAACAAAAAAAAAACCCTCCTGGAATTAATGAGTGATTATAGCAAGTTTGCAGGATACAAAGTTAATGCAGAAGAATCAATCAATTTCCTATGAACAAATAGAATTTGTCATTGAACAATTGTTCATTTTAATGAATAGATAGTATTTGTCATTAAAAATATATTGCCATTTCAATAACCAAATTATGGAAAGAGTCGCAGTGTCTATCGACTGATGAATGAATAAAGAATATGTGGTGTATATACACAGCATATGTACACACACACATATACAGTATATACAATGGACTATTACTCGGCTATCAAAAAATAATGAAATCTTGCCATTTGCAATGATGTGGATGGAGCTAAGGGGCATTTTGCTAAGTGAAATAACTCAGTCAGAAAAATATAAATACCAAATTATTTCACTTATATCTGGAATTTAAGAAACAAAACAAATGAATATGGGAGGAAAAAAAGAGAGACAAACCATTAAACAGACTCTTAGCTATAGAGAACAAACTGATGGTTACTGGAGGAGATGTGGGCAGGCGTCTGGGTTAAATGGGTGATGGGGATTAAGGAATGCACTTGTGATGAACACCAGGTGTTATATGTAACGGATGAATCAATAAATTCTGCACTTGAAACTAATATTACACTGTCTGCTACCTGGAATTTAAATGAAAACTTGAAACTACAAAAAAAATTGCCATTTATATTAGCACATTACATTGAGAAAATGCAATAATTAAGTATCAACAAAATATGGACACAAATTGTCAAAGAAAAACTACAAAACTCTAATAAAAAAATCAAAGAAGACTTAAATAAATGGATAGATATTCCATGCTCATAAAAAGGAAGACTTTTGTCTTAATTTTGTTATTCCCAAATTGATCTATAGATTTAATATAATCCCAATCAAAATTCCAGTTAGTTATTTTTTGGCTATCCACAAATGTTTATATGGGAAAGCATAAGACCCCAAATAGCCAACTCAGTATTGAAGAAGAACAAAGTTGGAGGACTTAACTTAGCCTCAAGACTTAGTACTAGCTGCAGTAATCAAGATAATGAGGTATTGGTGAAACACTAGATGAATAAATCTAATAGTGGACCTGAGTAGAGAAGAAATAGACCTACATGTATATGGCCAACTAATTTTAAACAAAGGATCAGAGGCAATACAAAAAAGATAAGATGGTCTTTTCTACAAATAATGCTGGAACAACTGAACCTCCATACACCAAAAACATAAAAATAAAAAAGCATCTGGACACAGACCTTACACTTTCACAAAGTTAGTTCAAAGTGATAACAGACCTCCATGTAAAATGCATAACTGTGAAACTCCTAGGGAATAACAGAGGAGAAAATCTGGAGGACCTTGGGTATGGTGATGACTTTTTAGGTACAATATCAAAGTCACAATCCATTAAATAAATAATTTATAAGCTGGACTTCATTAAAATTAAAAACTTGGGATCTGCAAAAGACAATGTCAAGAGAAAAAAAAAAAAAAAACAAGCCACAGACTGGGAGAAAATATTTGCAAAAGACACATCTGATAAAGGATCGCTATCCAAAGTATTCCAAGAATTCTTAATACTCAACAATAAGAAAAATGTAGGACTTGATTAACAGACCCTTCACTGAAAAACAAATAGAGATGGCATTCAAAGTCATATCTCATTAGAATTACAAATAAAAATACTAATGAGATACCACCACGCATCTATTAGAATGGCCTAAATCAAAAACACTTCAAGCACCAAATTCTGGTGAGGATGTGAAGCAACGGGAATTTTTATTTCATCACTAGTGGGAAAACAAAATGGTACACCCACTCTAGTAGATTGTTTAGAAGTCTTGTGAAACTAAACATGCTTTGATCACATGATTCACCAGTTTTCTCCCTTGTCATTTACCCAAACCAGTTGGAAAAAACCAAAACAAAACCCTGCAGACTCATGTCTATAACAGCTTTATTCATTGCCAAGACTTGGAAGCAACCAAGATGTCCTTCGGTAGGTGAATGCATAAATAAATTGTGTATATCCAAACAATGAAATATTATCCAGTGCTAAAAATAAATAGATATCAAGCCATGAAGAAACATGGAGAAAACTCAAGGGTATATTATTAAATGAAAGAAGCCAATGTGAAAAGGCTTTATACTGTATGATTCCAACTATATGAAATTAGTCACAGATGGCCATATATGAATATGTCTCAGGAAAAGGCATAACTGTGGAGATATTAAAAAGATCAGTGACTGCCAGGAGGTGGGGGATGAATGAGTAATCAGAGCACAGAGAATTATTAAGACCATGAAACTTTTCTGTATAAAAAACAAAATGGTAGATACATTACCCCACCCATGTACAACACCAAATGTGAACACCAAAGTGAACAACAGCCTTTGGGTGGCAAGGATGTGTCAATGTGGTTTACCAACTGCAACATATAATCTACTTTGGTGGGAAATATTGATAAGGAGTAGGCTATGCATGGGTGGGGGCAGAGGGTATAGGGGACCTCTGCACCTTTCTTTCAATTTTGTTGTGAAACTAAACCTGTTCAAAAAAGTAAAGTCTATTCAACAGAAGAGAGAGGAAGAGAAGAGAGAAATCAAGAAAAAGACTCTTAACTCTTGAAAACAAATGGATGGCTACTAGAGGAGAGGTGGGTGAAGGGACCCGGGAAATAAGTGAAGTGGATTAAGAATACACTTGTCACGATGAGCACTGAGTAATGCATAGAATTGGTCAATCACTATGTTGTACACCTGAAACTAATGTAACACTGTTTACTATACTAGAATTAAAATTAAAAAAAAACTTAAATTCTGTTAAGTTAAATAAATACATGATTAATTTTAAAAAGGCAGCAAACAGAGAAAAAGGAACCAAACAGTTGAAACAAATGTAAAATTAATAATAAAATAGTAGACTTATACTGAAACGTGTAAATAATTAAATGTAAATGAACTAAATCATTCAAAGATTAAATATTGTCAAACTGTTTTAAAAACAACTATATGTTGCTTATAAGAGCTACACTTTCAATGTCCAAAAATATGTACTCTGAAATGCCTATTCATGAAAAGTTGGATATAACACTAATTAGATATACTGATATGAACTTGATTCTATATGAAAGATAGTAACATTACTCATAATTCACGGTTCAGTTCACCAGGAAGAGATGGTACTTCTAACTGTATGCATTGATAACACATGTTTAAATATATGAACGAAAAAAAAATGAAAGAATTATAAGGACAAATAGATCATCCACAATCGTTGTGGAAAATTTTTGCACACTGTTCTCATTAACTGGCAGAGCCACAGACATGAATCGGTAAGGACATGGAAGACACAAATAATATGACTAATGAAAGGGATCTAATCAACATACATGGACACTGCAACCAACAACTGTGAGATACATTGTTTTCTCAGCTGAACATGGACTCTTTCTTATAACTGACCATCACATCAGCTAAAAGAGCAAGGCTCAGTTAATACCCAGGGATTAAAATTATATGGACGTGTGTGCTCTGACAAGAGTAGAACTGACTAGAACTCATTGACCAAAAGGTACCTAAAGAATCTAAAAAAATATTTGGCAACTTTCAAATAGCATATAGGTATAGGAAAGAATCAAAATATAAATTTGACTATTATTCAGCCATAAAAAAGACTGAAATCTTGCCATTTGCAATGACATGGATGGAGTTACTGAAGATTACACTCAGTGAACTAAGTCTGTCAGAGAAAGACAAGTACCATATGATCTCATTCATATGTGGAATTTGAGAAACAAAACACATGAACAAAGGGAGAAAAAAGAGAGGGAGACAACCAAGATACAGACTCTTAACAGAGAAAAAACTGATGGTTACCAGAAGTGGGGGGAGGGGGGGCAGTGGATGAAATAGGTGATGGAGATTAAAGAGTGCACTTGTGATGAGCACTGGGTGATGTATGAAAGTGTTGATTCACTATGTTGTACAACACTCCATGTTAACTATACCTGTATTTAGATGAAAATAAAAAAATTAATTTGTAGACACTTGTAACTGAATAATAGTAACAACAGCAACAACAATAGTAATTATGTGCTACATATTAAACATGTGGGAACCAAACAAAGCCATACACGCAAGGAAAATTTGTGTCCTTAAATATTTGTGCTAAGAAAGAAAAAGGCTAAAAATCAGTTTTGTATATATCTATCGTAAGAAGTTATACAAAGAATGTAAGTCGAAAGCACATAATTTGGAAGGAAAAGTAACAAAGCACAAATCGAGAAATCCTACAACAATATTCAAATAAAGGAACCATAGGGGAGGGGAAGGGGAAAAAATAGTTAAGGAGAGGAAGGGAGGCAAATCATAAGAGACTCTTAAATACTGAGAACAAACTGAGGGCTGATGGGGGTGGGGGAGACGGGAAGGGGGGGTGATGGGCATGGAGGAGGGCACTTGTTGGGATGAGCACTGGGTGTTACATGGAAACCAACTTGACAATAAACTATAATAAAAATAATAAATTATAGTATATAATTTATTAAATTAAAAAATAAAATAAACTTAACCACACTTAATTCTTCGAAAACCAAGTTTGCAAAATGATATACAGACTTCTAGATTAAAAATCAAAGGTACAGATTACCAATATCAGAGTAAAAAAAACAAAGGTATGGATCCTGTGGGCATTAAAATGATAGTAGGCAAATATCATCTGTAACTCTGGGCCACTATGTTCACTTACATGAAAAAGGCATCTTCTTAGAAAACTGTAATGGACTAAAGCTGATTCAATTTGGATAGAAATTACAATGGTAATTAAAAGCCCTTCCAGAAATAAGCGATGCAAGCTCACATGGCTTCTTTGATGAATTCTTCTCAATATTTAAAAAAATAAATCTCACAAATTCATACAGTTTTTAGACAACAAAGAAAGGAGAGCCCTTCCGATCACATTGTGTAAAGCCAGCATGAGATGCTTGCAAACTCCCCAGAACAGTATCAAATTGGAAAATTACAGATTAATATCATTCATTAACATATGTGAAAAAATCCTAAATAAATATTAGGAACAAATCCTAGAAATATTAGAAACTGAGTTAAAGAACACATATGTAGAGGAAATTATATCACCATCAAGGCGGATACATTCTAGGAGTGAGGTGAATTTAACTTTTAAAATCCCATCCATGTAGGAGCACGTGGGTGGCTTAGTCGGTTAAGCATCTGACTTTGGCTCAGGTCATGATCTCATGGTTCGTGAATCCGAGCTCCCTGTGAGGCTTTGTGCTGACAGCTCAGAGCCTGAAGCCTGCTTCAGATTCTCTCTCTCTCTCTTTCTCTGCCCCTCCCCCTCTCATGCTCTGTCTCTGTTTCTCAAAAATAAATAAAAAATGTTTAAAAATTTTTAAAAACCCATCCGTGTAATCAATCATAATTAAGAAACTCAAGGAGAACCATCTTCTCAATAGATGTTGAGAGGTAGAAGAGGATTGGAAAGATGGAAAGAGTCAGACACACAGAGACAAAGAGAGACAGAGAAAATGAAATGGAAATGTAAAAATTCACCATGTATTTACAATTTAATGTAAAAAGAATTAAGTGAAACAACAGCAAAAATATTGTAGTCCAGGAGAAAAGGAAAGGGAACACTTAACCTGATACAAGGTATCTAAAAAACTATTATACTGGACAAATTGGGAAAGATATGAAAATATCCATGAACCTCATGTCTATCGACACTGGGTTGGAGGTTCTCTCTAATACAATTAGCAATAGAAATGTATAGGTTTGAAAATGAAACAAAAATATTACTATTTGCAGATGGAATGATCATTTATAGAGAAAAATTTTAAACTTACAACCTATATTTCTTATTATGTGCATTTAGTAAATTCATTGGATACATGACCAAGGCAGAAAAATGTATTGCTTTTCTCTATACCAGAAAAAAAAACAGTTGGAATATTTTTAAAATAATACTGTTTATTTTAATACAAGGAAACACCAAATATCTAAAAACAAATCTACCAAATGTATATTGTTAAAACTGCAACATAAAAATCCTTCAGAATATTATTGTGGCAAATTTTTGCACATGTAATGAAAAATCAATTTATGAAAATATTTCTCTCCATATTCATTTGGTTTAGTACAATCCAAGTGAAAATCCTGGCACCAGTATTTAGTGGTTTATTTACAATTCTAAAGCTGATTGTAAAGTTTGTATGAAAATGCACATGGCCAGGAAGTGCTAAGGCAATCATGGGAAAAAGTAATGTTGAAGCATTTCACCTCCAGATATAAATGAACAATAGTTAAGAAAGTATAGTATTAGCTTAAAAACATAGAAATAGACCAATGGAATAGAATAAAAAGTTCAAAAAGTTCAGAAACATATCTATATCTATATCTATATCTTTATATCTTTGGACATTTTCTAATGACAAAATTGACATTCCCAAATAGTGGGCAAAACTTTAACAGTCTTTTCCGTAAATGTTAATTGGTCTATTTCCTATTCATATGGAAAAAATTAATACTGAGCCTTGTCTCAACACAACACATGGAAGTTAGCATTGAATGGACACAGACCTAATTATAAAAGGATATAACACATAGGATAATGTGTTTCCATCTTGAGGGAAGATAAAATTTCCCCATACTTATAAGATACACATCCTATTATCCATAGGGAAAAGTTTGGTAAACCAGGCTATATTAAAAATAGTATACTCAAGCCTCCAAATATACCAATAAGAGAGTAAAAAATACAGAGTTATTGAAGACTGTAGCAATACACATACAGATACATGAGCACTATTGGGCCAAGGACTTATTTTCAGAATATGTATCTCCTATAAATTGAAAAGAAGCAGGCATGCTTTTTAAAGGAAAGGTTTGAACTGGCATTTTTGAAAAGCAGATATCCAAATGGCTAATAAGCATGATGTTTCCCATCCATATTAGGAAACTATAAATTAAAACCACAGTAAGGTATTGTTACAATCCCATGAATAAGACTAGAAATACTAAGGGTTGGTGAAGAAGAGTATGAACTATTTGAAACACTCTGGAAGAATTCTTGGCACTATTTATTGAGGCAGAAATAAAATCCACCACTACTGGCCATACAACCCAACAGAAATGCTTGCAACTATGCTCCAGAATACATCTACAAGAATACTAACTGTAGTAAAATTCCTAACAGCAGTAATCTGAAAACAACCCAGTATGTTTACTTAATGGAATACTCTAAAACATTAGAAATGAATAAACCATTATAATGTAAAATATTGGGAATAAAGCTCATAAATTGTTGAGGAAAACATCCCATTTATATAAAAATTTAAAAAGGCAAAATTACTCCATTGGGGTAGAAGAAAGTCACTGGGAGCAGGCATGAGGAAACTTCTGGATTATTACTGATATTGCTTTTCTTCTCTAGGTTTTGTTTACATGAGTCTGCTAACTTTGTGAAAATGTACCGAGTTTTAGACTTACAATATGTGGTGTGCATTTTTCATTCATTTCCCCTATGATGTAAATGTTATTCAAAAACAAATTTGTACTGCTGAATAGGATAAGTTATACTTGAATTATGAGAGTTACAGACATTTTCAAAAGAGAAATTGTGTTAATGATATCAAAGGAACTTCCAGTGAACATGGTCTCACAGTTGGCATAGGAAAAGAAAGAGAAGAACGTGGTTCAGAGAAATCTAGAGTTTGTAATATGGGAAAAACAGAAGGAAAAATATGGGGAAAGTACTGATGGGGAGATATAGGTTTCAATACATTCTACATACTATATCTTATCTTATCTCCTAGGATCATGACAGCATTGTCAAGTGGTAACATACCTGACTTGAGACACTGAAAAAATATCGGCACTTCCCTGAGGGAGAAATTAAATAAAGGAGACAGTCATAGAGGAAAGATTAATAACTCAGTTTTTTCCACGCTCATCCTGAGTTGATGTAATTATTGTCTGTCCATATCATTTATTATACTTGTCACTCATTTTGACAATTGATTATGTGTATACTGTCTTGTGTTGTCACTTAATTATTTCAAGATGTATTAGGTTAAACCATATGAAATTGTCAATATTCAACCATTTTATTTTTGCCTATAAGAATGGCAATTTCACATGGTTCAACTTAAGGCATGACCAAGATATGCCTCCTTTAGCACTCTTCTATGGCTAGCATGTCTCTAAACTCTCTGGACTTCACTTACTTCATTGACAAAATGGCTATACACAGAGCTTATCGCAATGACCAAATGAAGCTTTCATGTGAAAATATTTTGTAAATTCTAAAGTAATAAAAATATCCAGTTTTTTTTTTAATTGTTTTTGAGGGGAGGGGGATGGAGGATCTGAAGCAGGCTCTGTGCTGACAGCAGAGAGCTCCATGTTAGGTTCATACTCATGAACAGTGAGATCATGACCCGAACTGAAGTCATAGGCTTAACCAACTGAGCAACTATGGCGGCCCTAAAAAGGCCCAGTTCTTAATGCAAAGACTAACATAAGGTGTCATTAGGTAGATCCTGCCAAAGGAAAACATTTGTTCAGTGGTTATAACTGGAAGCTCTATAACTAATTTATAATACATAATCCAGCAAAAATAGCAGAGGAAAGATGGAAAAAAAATGGGTACGTGCCTTTTGGAGCTGGCACAATGTAAGATCTCATTATGTTACTCTCTTTTTTAAGTACCATGGGCAAAACCAGTAGCCTAACACGTAAGTTCTTCCACAGCTAATCCTCAGTTTTTATTTCCAGTCTCATGTTTATGATGATTCATCTCCTCAAAAACCTACAATGTCAAGCCCTATGCTAGATGATGAAAATGCAATGTTTATCAAAAGTGACAGAGTCTCTATCATCTCAAAATGTCCAATTTTGAAGACAAGGAAGGCAATTCAATAGGCAATGGTGGATAAAGGCAAAAGGACTGCTATGGGATTCTGTGAGTATATAACCCCATCACAGGAAAGTGGGGACTGCTTCCCAGCAGAACAGATGTCCAAGTGCAGACCTGAAGGTTGAATGGGTGGTAGACAGACATATATCCAAAGGTCTGGAGAGAAAGCATGGGCTATTCAAAAGCTGGGAGGTGGAGGATATTTGGGCAAAAGGTGCAAGGTGGGATGGAAGACACCAATGGAGTAAGGCAGTATTTCAGCCACACTAAGGAGTTTGGGCTTTATCCTAAAGGAGATGCCACTGAGATCTTTGAAGGAAAAAGACAGCAGGATGATATGAGTAGCTTTGCCTTTTAGACAAGTAACTGGCTGACAGGGGAATGAGAACTGAGGGGAAGGCAAGATTGGAGGCAAGTAGCACAGGAAAGAGATAGCTGATACAGGACCAAGATGCCACATTCAGAACTGAATGGGGATAAGGGGCATGGAAATAGAGATGCATTCACAAGTTACTTCAAAGCCACAGAATCAGCATGATTAAGCCAGTGATTTTCTATGGAATATGAGGGGATAATAATAATTTTTTAAGTTTATTTATTTTTGAAAGAAAGAGAGAGCACAAGCAGGGAAGGGACAGAGAGAGAGGGAGAGAAAATCCCAAGCAGGCTCTGCTCTATTAGCACAGAACCCACAACCTTGGGGCTCAAACTCACAACCATGAGCTCATAGTGAGGACAGTAGAGTGTTCAGAGTAGCTGATGAAAGAACTGAACATTTGAGAGATATTCTGAGAAGGGAAAGCCAAAAATTTCAGGAGAAAGGTATATATAAAAAGTGAAAGAATTTTCTAGAGAATAGGATAAGACAATATTTCTAGAATTTGTATACAGTCTAGACATTGCTAAGAGATTGCAATGATAAAACTGAGAATTGCCTTTAAATTTATAATAAGGAAGTCACTGGTGACCACGGGGAAAGCAATGTCAGTGGAAAGGCCAGTCCCTGAAGGCTCTAGCTGAAGATGGAAATGAGAATTGGAGAAATTTTCTTTTTACATCAGAAGACTGTTGAGCATATTTGCATGTCAATGGAAAAGTGTTAATACAGACAGAAAGGTTGAGCTTAAAGGAAAGTGAATGCACTTCTGATGAAAATGAGGATCCTCGAAAAGTCAGAGAGTCAGATTCAAAGCACAGGTACGGAAATTAGTTTTGGACAGGAAGAAAGATCCTCTTCCATCATAGCAGAAGGCAAGAAGGACAGAGTGTGTTCAGATCCAGGTGATGGGATCTCTTTGATGCGGTGAGGTGTGAAAACCCTACTATCTGGTTGTTTCTATCATCTCTGTAAAATACAAAAGGAAGGGAACTGTTAAAAGTAAGCTCAAAGATGACATCTTTGTGGAAAATATTTTAAGTTTGCCTCCAAAGAGGAATGGACTTTGCTGTTGGCTTCTGGGAAATGAGTCTCTTTAAACTCTTGGATTTTCATGCCTTACAGGAGTGTCTTTGTTTGTCTGAATAGTCTAATAATATGATTTAGAGTAGGAGCTGGCAATGTCAGAAAGGCTACCAATTTCACTTAGGATAGGGGCTTTGATTTGAGTTATATGGCATTAGTTATCCTGGAGACTGAGTCAACCACATGGGTAATCAATCAGTCAGTCATGTCTATGTGATGGAGCCCTGAGGGAAAGGTTCTGGACACAGAGGCCAGGTGTGCTTTCCTGATTGGCAATGTTCCATGAGTATTGTCACACATCAGTACAAGGGAAATAAAGTGCCCTGACTCCATAGGGAGAGAAGCATGGAAGACTTGTATTCAGTATTTCCCTAGACTCTGCCCTATGTAATTCTTCTGTTGGCTGATTTTAATTAGCATCATCTTTTTCCTACAATGAAACAAAACTCTGAGTAAAGCTTTTGGTGAGTTCAGTAAGCCCTTCTAGTAAATTACTGAAACGCGGTGTGTCTTGGAAACTCTTTGAACTTGCAGTTGGTGTCAGAAGTGGGAGTAATCTTGGGTGGACTATGTTTTGTCAAACTATAATTGGTCAAAACTCTTGGACTATCACTGGACTCAGGAGAACAGAGAAGATTGAAAATCATTTCTGTCAAGAATGTAAGCATGTGTAGCAACATGGATGGACCTTGAGGGTGTTATGCTGAGCGAAATAAGTCAGGCAGAGAAGGACAAATATCATATGTTTGTACGTACAGGAGGATTAGGAGGAACTTAACTGAGGACCATGGGGGAGAAGAAGGGGGGAAATGGTGGGGGAAAGGGAGAGAGGCAAACCATGAGAGACTCTTGAATGCTGAGAAACAAACTGAGGACTGATGGAGGTGGGGGGAGGGGGTAGATGGGCATGGAGGAGGGCACTTGTGGGGATGAGCACTGGGTGTTATATGGAAACCAACTTGACAATAAACTATTTGTAAGAAAAAAAATTCATTAAAATAAAAAAAGAATGTAAGCATGCACTAGGAAGGAGACTGTTGGGCGACTGAGGGCCTGGGGTGAAGGAGTGAGTGGGAGGAGGCAGTTGGGTAGCATGGACCCTGTAGCATCAAGCACAGACTAATGGTCCTATTACCCAAATTTTCTGGATTCATGCTGCCTGTACTATAACACATACTCTGTCTGTTTCCTAAAATACGTATCCAGTCTCCTGTGCACTATCTGAGCCCCTATACCTTATTGATTTGTTCCTTACTTTGTTTAAGACAACCATAACCAGAGTTGACTTTTATCACCTGCAGACAGGAACTCTAAAATGGTGTCTTGCTACATCCACAAGCAATGTATTTACATTTCACTAAGTTGGAAAGTTTCAATGAGAACACTTTCCCTCTTATTGCAGCCTGTGCATGCAAGCCTTTATCACACATTGGAACCAAAACTCTGATCAGCGATTCCACAGGACCTTATATTGATATTTAACACAATTTGGATTAGGCTTGCTGACTTTCCTTAGTCTTCCAAAGTGTGCAAAGTCACACACTTTTAATTCCCCTCACGCTTTGTGATAGAACATCTGTGCCTTGCTCACCTGCCCCCAAACCCACCCTGTTGCAAGTATTGTCTTCGCAGCAACTACTGACAGAATTTTTCAAATTTTAGGGTATTAAAAGGACAATATTCCTTAGCATTAGGTTATGATTTCCAACCTAACGCTGTTTTAGATGGCTGCTTTTCATTAGTCATATGCAGAAGTAACAATTCTTTAAAGTTAAGAAGACATGGGGCTGGAGTCAGTAACAAAAGAACAGACAGTACTGTTTGTGTATGAAGAAGGTTGACTGGAATGCATTCTTCAATATACAAGTATGCAGACCCACTGCAGATCGGCAGCTGTGTGTCTAAACGTTTGTGACAAACAGAACTCAGATGGAGATACGCTTTAAAGGAGAAAAAGGCATCAACATACATTCATCGTTGGGCATGAGAACAATGCAAGCTTACAATACAGGTCTGGGAAGAAGAGAATTGGCTTGTGAAAAATGATGCAGTTTTTTTTTTTTTTCTCTATACACTTTCTGCCCTTGTCAGCATAGATTCCTCTTTGCCTTGTAACTTTACAGCCAGCACAACATTTTATTCATGAAGAAGATTCAAAAGATGCTACAGCCAACTAAGGGTTAGTGGTCCAACATAGATCTTTACCCTGGGATCTATGTAACTCCTACATCCTGAGGTATAGGGAAGTTAGGGGGACTAAATAAAAGTCAAGTTTAATAACAATGAACAGCTAATGAGAAGGAACATCCAATTCCTGAGATAACTTTTTAAGCACAATGATCTATTTTTACAAATTACAAGACTGGACAAGTTCCCATTCCTTTAGCATTTATGTAATGAATATATATGTGAATATAAACACAGATGGAATATCGTGAGGCAGAGATAATATATTATAGCGCCATGATTTTAAAACTAGAAAACTTCCATTCTTGATGTCAATAAGTTAAATTACATTAGAAATTGTGGTTTGTTTTAAAATCCAAAAATAAACTATAAAAGGCAATCTCTTTCTTCTGCCTGGAATGCTTACTATTTCCTCTTTTTCTCTAAAATATTATATGTAATTAAGATCTTGCTCAAATGCCATTGTTTGATAAAGCCAAGTTTATATATAATTGTTTTTATGACTAATGTATGTTTCCCCTCAACTGTCCATAAATTGGTCACATCTTAAAAGTAGGTTATGTTCTATTTGTCATCTTATTACTTATGAATCTTAACTTTGCCATCACAAACATATTCCTAGATATTTGGGAAATGTTAAATATGGAATGGTAGAATTGTAGTCCATTAGTTGAGTCTGTCATTTCAAGACTAAAACAAACAAATAATTGTGGAAGTGCACAGAATGCATGAAATGCAAAGAAGAAGGAGGAGGAGGGAGAGGAAGGGAATACCAACCGTATTGTTTTCAGTATAAAAGTAAACCATAAAAACGAAAAAAGTGAATATTAACATAATACAATAATAAACATAATTCCGTAATAACTTAAGAAGCCCTAAGCATACTATTAAGATGAATCTATCAATGAAAACACTGATTTGACTGTGTAAAATTACTTTTATAAGTTTTGGGAGGTAAATACAAGTTAAAAGGCAAATAGTACATAAATAGAATGCATTATTTCTGATGTACGAAAATATACAAGAAAGGTTTAATATCCTTTAAATACACAAAGTAATTTCAAAGCCATTAGAATAACCTACATTTCCATAAAAATTGACAACCTACATGAACTATTAGCTTAAAATTACATGTATAATAAAAAATGTGGCTCTAATTATATGCAAATGAAATGAAACACACACACACACACACACACATGCACACACACACACCACTTTTCTGTCTTTTACATGAATGAAGCCTACGAAGAATGGTAATTGTATGGGAGAATGTGGGAAAAACAGCAGGCCAGTCCTCTAATAAGGATACGGTAGGGCAATTTGACAATGTATATGATGAAACATTTTAAGTATATACACCGGAATTCTACTTTTATGATAAAATGTGACAGGAACACAGAAAAACCAAGAATCAGACTCTTAACTATAAAGAAGAAACTGGTGTTTACCAGAGGGGAGGTGAGTGGTAGATGGGGGAAAAAGCGGATGGGAATTATGGAGCGCACTTGCTGTGATGAACTCTGGGTGATGTATGGAAGCAGTGAATCACTACATTGTACACCTGAAATATATAACAGCGTATGTTAAATAATCAGAATTTAAATAAGAACTTAAAAAATATGACAAGGTCACAATGATGTAGGACAAGAATATATATTACAGAATTACATATACTTGCCCAACAACATTAGGCTGATTAATTATGAAAATCCATGTGCTGCAATATTAAGAATTATGATGTGGACAGTTATTTATTGATATTTGCAACATTCAGCGAGAGGGCACATAAATTGGTGATTTTTAACTTTTTTCACATTATCTAATTTTGATATAATGGGCATGCCATGACTTCAGCAATCCAAAAATACAATTTACTAAATATTATCTCTTGAATACAATTAGAAATAAATTGGAAAATATATTGATTCATAAAAATATTGACAATTGCCAATTAAGTGCTAGATAATAGGTAGTCAAATTATGGTGCCTCCACATAATGAAATGTGAGGTTGCTGTTAATTTAGTTATAATATGGGAAGTTTTTGTATTATAATGTTAAAATGCAATATCAGGTATCAAAATTGTATATACATTATGATCTCAACTGTGGAATTTTTTTTAAAGAACAACTGGAAGAAAATACCATGATTTTCAAAGATTGTCCACGTGGTAATAAAAAATAACACTTATTTTATTTTTTCCAGTTTCTTGCACTATTTTATTTTTTTACACTGAGAAGGTTTTACTATTGTAATCTTTTCAACACTTCATCAATAATTTAAAAAATAGACTGATATTAACAACAAAGAGCATGGGTTCACACTTGCAGAGAAGGAAGATTTTCAATTTACTTATTCATTAATCGTTCTGGATAAAGATGATTATAATGACGCCTGAATGGCAATGACCATGAAAAACATGAGGAAGATTTTCTCTACTGTGTACTTAATGATTCTTTGGTGTTTAAAATAGATGCCTCCATCTACATGATGGATACATAAATATGTACACAAATCATCTCTTGAAAAGTGTATAAAGTTTCACCTACACATGATGATTAGGTGTTAGTAACCCACTGTGCAACATTATGCCTATACCTAATATTATATTCAGAGTAATATTGTACACAAATTGTGAAATTTTGTTAAGAGGATAGACCTTATGTTCAGTGTTCTTACTACAATAAATAAATTTAACTGTACACAAGTTAATTATATTGGAGTAAATAAATAACTTTCATCTTTTACAAAAACAAAAGCTATATATAAATATTTAAATATGTATGGAGCCCAAATTGTTCTCCAATTTTCTTCACAAATAGAGATGGGTTCCTATATACAGAAGAACAAAAGCACTGGCAAAAACAAAAACAAGAAAAGTAAGTTGGGAAATATCAACTAGGGGCCCTTGGGTGGCTCAGTCAGTTAAGCTTTGACTCTTGATTTGGGCTCAAGTCAGGATTTCGAGGTTTGTGTGTTTGAGTCCTGCATCGGGCTCTGTGCTGACAGTACGGAGCCTACTTGGGATTTTCTCTCTCTCCTATCTCTCTGCCCCTTCCCTGCTCTCTATCTATCAAAATAAATAAACTTAAACAATCAACTTGATATGTTGTGATATCAGAATTCTGCCTCTGTTTACTTAGATTTTTTTAACTTTTTTTTAACGCTTCTTATTTATTTCGGAGAGAGAGAGAGACAGCGTGAGCAAGGGAGGGTCAGACAGAGGGGGAGACACAGGATCTGAAACAGGCTCCAGGCTCTGCGCCCGACGCAGGGCTCGAACCCACGAACAGTGAGATTATGACCTAAGCCAAAGTTGGATGCTTAACCGACTGAGCCACCCAGGTGCCCCTGCATCTGTTCACTTAGAAAAGAAAGCCATTTGCCTTGACACTGACAGTCTCTGTGAAAAATATCCAGTTCTCTCTTTTCTTTTCTGAATTCCAAAATTAACTTTGGAGTCCTTCACATTCTTGCCAATACTTTGAAGATAATCCTACTATAGATTTTCATAGCTGCAATTCTAGACATCAGAGTCTAGACATCAATGTATTTTATAATATGATATGTATATTTTATTTTTTCTGATTATTAAAATGATGCATGTCAAAATTTGAAAATTTGGGTGAATTTAGGAAGTACAAGAAAACTAAAACTTTCCCATAATTTATATACTTAAATATAACGTTAACTTTGAGTTGCATTTCCATTAAGTCTGTTTATGTATATGTGCGTGTATACATATACACATATATGTATATGTAAAATATAATATGATGCTACATCATATAGTTTCTATATAAACCTTTCTCAAAAATCTCAGTTCTCGATATCTTTCTGGATTAAGTCCCAAGGTTGCAGTTTTGTATTCAAGGATACATGAATACATGTATCATGCACCTCTATGTTTACCCTTCTGATTTACTTTTTAACAGTGCTCTGGATTCAAACTGCATTAGTCCAAATTGGTTCTAGAGCTTAGGAACTGTATGACTTTAGGTGGGTGAGTTAATCTCTATTCTTCAGATTCTCTATCTAAAAAATGGTTATTACAATAATTATTATAAGATTATTTAGAGTAAATTATGTAACATGTGGTTCATGATAATCAGCACTTAACTATTAACTATTATTACTGTCCAGCAAAGCTATGTTAGTTATTTTTCCCAAATATAGCCCATGATTTCTCATATTTCATCTTGGTTCCTGTGTGTGTTATTATACCATTTCCCACTCCATTCCTGTCTGTTAAAGCTATTAGCTATATTCAATGACTACCTTAAATAAAACTTCCTCGAAATTCCTATTCAAATGACATATTTGCAGCTTTTCAAACCATTTAACGCTTTCTTATATAATTCCTCTTACTGCATGAATATTCTGTCTGGTGCTATGGTGATATATAAATTACTTATTCCTTTATTGAATTTAAATATTGTAAGTGTAAGAACCAACTTATACATATTTTTAACCCTCTCAGAGTCTAGCACATGTATTTGGAACGTAAGAAGAAGTTAAATGAAACAACAATTTAAAGATTGTCTGAAAGAATTTTTAGGAGCATTGATTTTGAGTAGTTTTTTCTTGTGTTTGTTTTTGCAAATGAATTAGATGATTTATTTATTTATTTAATGTTCCAAGTTTTTATTTAATTTGTAGTTAATTGACGTATCATGTAATAATAGTTTCGGGAGTAGAATTTAGTGATGCTTGTCTTACATATAACACCCAGTGCTCATCCCAATTGCCCTCCTTAATACTCATCGCCCATTTAGCCCATCCCCCTGCCCATCTCCCCTCCAGCAGCCCTCAGTTTGTTCTCTATAGTTAAGGACCTATTTTATGATTTGCCTCCCTCTTTCTCTCTCTCTCTTTTTAAATTTTATTCTCCCATATTCCTCTGGTTTCTTTTTTTTTAATTTTTTTAAAACAAATCTTTATTTTATTTTTGAGAGTGAGACAGGGAGAGGCAGGGAGGCCCAGACACAGAATCTGAAACAGGCTCCAGGCTCTGAGCTGTCAGCACAGAGTCCAACGCAGGGCCCAAACCCACTAACTGTGAGATCATGACCTGAGCTGAAGTTGGATGCTCAACCGACTGAGCCACCCAGGTGCCTCTCTGGTTTGTTTCTTAAATTCCACATATGAATAATGATTTTAAGTGTTTTTAGACATTTCTAACTTGGTGAATTAATCTGAATGTACCTTTCTTAATTACATGCTCATTTGTTCATTCAACAAGTGTTTCTTGAGCTTCTATCATGTTCCAGGCTCTGAAGAGATATTGCACAAGACAGGCAAAGTCTCTTTTCTAACAAAGGAAGAAAGACAATAAAGATGTAGACAGATGATGAGATAACTCCAGTGCAGAAAGAACTAACTCAGATAGGGTGGCAGTATCTAAGTAGGTTAAGTCCATTTAGGTTGGTGTCAGGAGGTGGCTTCTCCAGGATGACATCTGGAAGAAAAGAAGCAAACTAACTACATGGGGAGCCTGGGGGGCTTAGGCGGTTAGGCATCCACCTTCGGCTCAGGTCATGATCTCACAGTTTGTGGGTTTGAGCCCTACGTCGGGCTCTGTACTGACAGGGTGAAGCCTGCTTCAGACTCTGTCTCCCTCTCTCTCTGCCCCTTCCCCACTCGCTCTCACTCTCTCTCAAAAATGAATAAATAAATGTTTAAAAATAGTGTAAAAAAAAAAGAAGCCAACTACACTAAGTTCTAGGAGAGTTGTACTTTAGGGACAGAAAACAGCTTATGCAGCAAAAGCCCCTGGACAGGAGGCAATGTGGATTAATCAGGAAAGAGCAAGAAAGTCAAATGTGGCTATCATATGGTGGGTAAACGAAAGTGGATTGGAATAGGTGAAATTGGAGAAGCAGACACAGACTTGTTCACATAGAGCTTTCAATAATATTTCTTATAGATTTTATTATAAGGGCGATGAAGGAACACTGGAGGAGAATGATATATACTTTGGGTTTGGCCAAAGGAGACATCAGCTGGAGTCTGGAGAGTGAAAGGTACTTTTCTTGTCTTCCTCCCCCTGCTTAGTAGTGTCTGGCAGTGAGTCCCCTTAATGGGACAGTGTTTGCCCATTTTCTCTGGGTTCTAGCACATTGCTTGCTCCCTTGGAACTCTCATGCTTAACGCCGCTAATGATAATCAGCTGTTGTTGGTCCCAGAGCACTTCAAGTTTCCTTCTTCCCTCTGCTCTGCTCACATTTTTGCAAGATGGCCTTCATGAGCGCCTGTTTGGTTATACTCTCTAAGGCAACTCCTGCTGGAACACTGCCTGATACAGATTTTTGGCAATAGTTCCAGGTCTGCAAGCCAGCAAGGTTCCATGTGGGGCTATGTTCCTCTGGAGGCTAAACCCATGAGGCCTTTTCCTTGTCTGGTAGAAACCAAAATTGAAGCTGGTCTTAGTTACATATATTCTTTCCATCATTGAATACTCTTTTGAGATAACACTTTGAGTGTGTACATTAGGAAGCCCATCCATGTAGGAATTCCGTAGCTGTCTCCATGAAATTATAGGTCAGGCTGGTCTATCTCAACTCGTGAGCCCCGCTGTAAACCACACAAGGAATATCTACTCCACCAGCTCTGGTAGAGAGAGATCCAAGAGCCTAGTGACTCCGAGGCTATTTTCTCATTACTCTCCGGGGTTCAGTAAGGAGCCATGTCTAATTTGTATTACATACCTGAAAAGGAGGCCACAATGAATGAATGAATGAATGGCAATAAGATCATGTGTGTCATTCCGAATTTAAGCTCAACCATCTCTCGAATAACAACAGACAGCAGTTACTCAGATCCATTTCTTTCATAATCCTTATTCTTATACCCCTCCCACAATATTTTCTAGGACTGCTCAAACATTTTCTTACAGTTACTCACTAATAAATATGAGTGCTTGGTGAAGAGAATTTACTGTTCCTAAATGAGTGTATTTCCCAACATAACCTTGACTGTTACTTCTTGTCACACACGACTGAGGTGAAGAGCAAGAACTCGGGACAATTCTCTACACTTAAGGATTGATGGCTGATGTAGCTTCATCACTGACATCGCCTAGAAGTCACACAGGGAGGTTGGGAAAAACATATTCTAAGAAAAGCTTAGCTAATTAAGGCCATAAACAGACCTAAGCATGACGCAAATTTCAACCTTCATTAAGAAAGTCGCTCTCGGGACCATTTTTCCTCTGTCCAGAGCGCCAATGGAAGGGCAAAGGTAGAAATTAGGATACCTTCACTTCTGTAGGATTCGCTGATCATAAATTCCCTAAATTCATTTTTCTCGAATAATATGCTCCCGAACTCCTGACTTGTAAATAATATCATTTATTTCCCTCACAAGCCTTATTCTTTCATTTTAAATATTTATTGTATGCTTTAGGAAGCTTCTCTCTCTCTCTCTCTCCAGCTTGTTCTCTCATTCTCTGTCTTGAGTAACGATAGAATCTCATTAAAGTTTGGATATTTTTTGAATGCACTACACACATAAGAAGCATAATTCCCTCACGGGACATATAGGTATGTTGTTTAAATTAAGGACATTTCAGCCTTTTCCTTTTCCAGTCTGGAGATTTATGGCAGATAAGCAGGGAAAGGTTTTCTGTTTTGAGTTGTCTTTCATTGTTACATTCATCCTGGCCCTTCACTGTCAAACTGTATCTTTACAGCAACAGAAAAGGCATTTGATAATATTTGACGCCATTTCAACTTTACTTTCTCTTAAATTCTTTGCTGCCTTTTCCTTCCAGACATGTTAACATTTCTGCTATGAAAATGGTCCCTATAGGTTTCAAAATCCCCAAGAGACAGAGCACAACTTCATATATAAATACTCATTTGTTCTTTTTTTTTTTTTTAATCTCACTCCTTTTCATATGTATATATAACATATCTTTTGGAGAATGGTTTGTGCTTTTTCTCCCCAGTTCCCCAAATCCAATGTGTCCTGCTGTATTTTTTTTTTTTTTGAATTTTTGTTTTTTTCTGCTGTACTTTAAAACAAAATTCATTCTTGTTTTGGAGCATCGTGCTCCCTTTCAGACTATATTATTTACTTACCTCTTTGTACTCTAAGAAAAATGAATGGCATATTGTTTTTACCCAAAATTCAAATGGCGATTAAGTATATTCAGTAGATAATACATATTCTTCACTAATCTTCAGCAGACCTATATTTTAATTCACTCTTTTATTACTGTAGTTACAATTGCTAAGTATACATGCATGTATGTAAAGGCATTGATGGATGTATAGATAGATAGCTGTACCTTCCTTTCTACCTTGTTTGAAGCAGAATTTGAAGTCTTTATGTAAACAACTTAATTCTGCATTCCATTTATCAATTTAGAAAATGGGGTGGGGAGCACCTGGCTTGCTCAGTCAGTAAAGCGTGAAATTCTTGATCTCAGGGTCATGAGTTCAGGCATCACATTGGGCATGAAGCTTACTTAAAAACAAAAACAAAAACAGCTGGATGGCTCAGTCCATTGACCATACAATTCTTGATTTCAGCTCAGATCATGATCCCAGGGTGATGGGACTAAGCTCCACACTGAGCATGGATCCTGCTTAAGATTCTCTCCTCCCTCTCCCCCTCTCCCTTGCTCTCTCTCACTCTCTCTCTCAAATAAAAAAAATTAAAAAAATTTAAAAAGAAAGAAAATATGGTAATGCATATGAAAGATGGAAATATTATGAAATAATGGTAGATTTATAAAACTCATGAATTCTGTAAAGTTAAGCTCTAAAACCATAGGGGAAATCTTTTCTACTCCCAGTTTTTCAAAGTAAAACCAGTCACTGCACATTCCTGGGTTTCATATGCTATTTCATATTACAATATCTATACTGCATTCTTAGAACTTGGAGCTGTACTATTGAAATATCATCCAATCTTGCCTGCTGAACTGATGAGAAATTCATTAATACTCATTAAATTTGTTCAACAAACATTAAAGAACTGCTACAAGAATTACTAGCCTGGGGATTCATTTAGAACATTCCATGGGACACTTTCTGTTTACTGCATGCTTAGTTTTTTGCCAAAGAATAAAAATGTTCACATTTTGTAGGATTGATGAATGGCGTGAGGGATTATATTTTCATGGCTCTGTCAAAATTTCATTAATTTGAGGCCAATGACACAGACTTTATGACAATTTTGCCTGTCTCTGGTGGTGTTCACCCATAGAGTGTTTCCAGAAACATAATCATGAGGCAAATGAATCGGTGTAAATATGATTGCATATCCTGGATTGGCTTTTGGGGAGAATATCACTTCTGAACCAAGTAAAATATCTATACCACCATATGCATATCTTTTTGTTGAGATGGATTATATGTGTTCTTAGTGTTTCAAAGGACTTTGTACTAGAAGACAAAAACTTAGGCCCTATCTCTACTAATTTATTATTTTTGTCCTTGAAGTTCTCTCTAGATTGAAATTGCTTTCCATCCCTAAACCCTATAATCCAGACTTTTCACTATTTCAAATTGATCTCCAAATATAATACGGCTTTACAGGGTTAATAGGTTATATCTAGGAGTGCCTGGGTGACTCAGTAAGTTAAGCCTCCGACTTCGTCTCAGGTCATGATCTCACCACTAGTGGGTTTGAATCCCGCGTCCAGCTAGCTCTGTGCTGATAGCTCAGAACCTGGAGACTGCTTTGGATTCTGTCTTTCTCTTTCTCTCTGCCCATCCCCCACTCGTACCCTATCTCTCTCTCAAAAATGAACAAATGTTAAAAGAAATAAAAAATAGGTTATATATTGTACAAAACCATCAATTCTCAATTATCTATATTTATGATTATTAATAAACCTCAGATATGTATATAACTTCCACATTTAAAGTTTTATTTTAATGTTTTATTTATTTTTGAGACAGAGTGTGAGCAGGGGAGGGGCAGAGAGGGAGGGAGACACAGAATCCGAAGCTGGCTTCAGGCTCTCAGCTGTCAGCGCAGAGCCCGATGTGGGGTCCAAACCCACAAACTCTAAGATCATGACCTGAGCCAAAGTTGGATGCTTAACTAACTGAGCCACCCAGGCACCTCAATAACTTCCACCTTTTAAAAGTACCTGCAGGTTTTACAAAATCTCCTGATGTTGAATACAGTAACTTCTTGAGTTTCATCTCCTTATGCATTCACTGGCACTGATAGCTAGGGAGAATATTCTAAAGAAAGGGGAGGGAAATGTCTAGAAAACCATCCTACTAGATATTTAGTCTATGAGTGCTCGTTAAGAGACATTATATGTCAATGAGGAGAAAATACCCCTTGATAAAAACAACATGTCTTCATGAAAAGCTGGATTCAGAGCAGGATTGTAGGATTACAGGGTTGAAGTGGGCATTCTTGGGGGTCCCAGGCACCCCTGTTAGAGCACCTCTATTTAACCATTTAGAAATTGCTATTTCATACCCAACAAAATATACATAAGGAGCCTCGCTGCTATAGGAGAATGCAGGTCACTGAAAATGCCATTTCAAACATACATTCTACAAACCATATGAATCCTGTTCCAATACAATTACATATATTTTACATTACAAACTTTGATAATTAAACATCCAAGTTCTCTTAGCAATTATTCATCAAAGTGCTTCTTTAGTATATACACTTTCCAAAGGTAAATAATAGAGATGAAAAAGTCACAATTACTAAAATTGAAATGGTTACTAAGACATTTATCTTGTTATTGAATGTAATGTTTTACCTCACCTTCAGTAGTTTTCAAACTGTAACTTCCTGTTTTTTTCATTCATGTGTGTTATAAACCATCTCATAATTTTCCTTACATGTGGAAAGTTTTATCCCCAGCTACTCTACTACCAAGCATCATATCATGTGGACATGAAAGCATATATTTTACAGATAGGCCATATTTTCTTACTACTCTTCAGGATGAATATCCCAAATTTGCCGAGTATATAATAATATGCCAGTGATTCATGGGAAAAACTTGAAATGGATTCTCATAATAGAACAAACCAAGACAGTTTTTAAATTCAGTTGCTGGCTTGTAATGGTCGAAATATTTTATGTTTGCTTTGACCAAGTGTAATGATTGATTGCGCTATCGTTTTCTCCTAAGAAATAAACAATTGACCACTATTGCTTTTTTCTTAGGACATGACTATCAAGCTTTTATTCACAGCAGTGAACTTGTTAAGAATAAAATCGTGATTGTAATTAATTAAGTACCTCTTGAGTGAGAATTCTGTGCCTGGGGCGGGGAAGGCACTGAACATAGAGAAATAAAGGAAATACAGTGTGTGCCCCAGAATTAAGCCTAGAGGAAGATTTGTCCAAGAAGTGAAGTTGGAGATAAATCTTTAATGAGGACCAAGACTTACCAAGGAGGAGAACTTGGTGCATGAGTACTCTTTCCATACAGAGAGGAACAGAGTGTGTATGCCGTGTGCAAATTTACATTCTCTGTGCTCACTTCAGCACAGGTTTTGAAGTAGTAGGTGATTGTAACTGTATGCTGAGTAAAATAAATTCAGTAAATATCTAAATAATTGACTGTTGCTTGGCCTTGGGTCTGCCACCAAAGTGAGTCACGATGAAAGTTTCAAAGTGCATGCAAAGTGGAGTATTTAACAAAGATATGGGCTAGTCAGGGTGATTTTATATCCTCACAAGCCAGATTGTTTTTAACTGCATAACAAAGGGAATGGTAAGTATAAGAAAATGTGTTTCTTCATTCAGCAAATAATTGCTTGTCCATTATGCATGAAGACCGGCTTTTTGGAGGTCCAACATATGTTATGTTTTGTATAGATGGCTGATTTTATAAAGAAAAACATATGAATGGTCCTCGATGGAGGTTTTGGTTGAAAAACCTCTGGTGCTGGGAAGAGTGGACATAACAAGTCAATACAAAGAGATGCCTTCTATGTAATGTTTAATAGAAGGGAAGATGGACATATTTTCCACGGGCAGCCAAGGATGGAGAGAGAGTGGGGGACTAGCAAATAGAAATTCAAGAAGAGGAAAAATGTGAAGAGTGTCAGGAGATGGAAGGGTTCAGAAAGTTGGCAATAGAAAAAAGTCTAAATAAAACTTTTCCCAAGGAAACCCTTATGTGGAAGAGGCCAAGGGTAGTCAGGTGCATTCTGCAAACTTGGCTCTGCTGTGTCGTGCTACCCCTTGGGCTCTTTGCCCTCATGCTATGCAAAGTTTGAGGAAAAGGCTGACATATCTTAAAGTGCAGTGTCCACACCAAGGAAACAGTGGCTTGGGGGGAAGGGAAAAGGTTCACGAGCCAAGAGCTACATTTTGGAGTTAATGGACTCAGGGGTATGATTTACTGCAAAGCCCAATTTGGAATTTGATATAAAACAAGCATTTGTTTCCTCCAAATTATCCTAAAATGAACCATGGAAGAGGGAACAGAATGTTACCTGACTTCTCTGCTCTCAGGACTTATGTAAATATAACAGGAGACAAGTTTATGAATACAATAATTATAACCAGATTTGGGCAGACAAGGGCATTTCTAGGCTGGCATTGTCACTTTTGGCTAAAAGAGGGGGTTGCATTGGAGGAGCCAATTGAGAGACAATAAGAATAATGTGAGAGTGATGGAAATTCATCTCAGAAATGAGGGAACAATGACTGCAGGTGCTTACGCTGCATTAGAAGTGACACAGTGGATATTTAGGAGCTTTGGAGTCAGACTCGCCTAAACTGGATTCTCACTCTCCTACTACTTAGTCTAGTACCCTCCAGCATTTCTGTTAGCACATTTGTGTTATTAAGGGAAGTAAGTGATGAAATGCCTGCAAAATTATTTCTTTAGTGCCTGGCACATAATACGTCTTTATTAAATGACAGTTACATAATTGGGGGTGGACAATAGAAGGGTGACTATGTGATGGTCACGGTTGAAAATTATAGGCGCACTCGGTGGACTTGGATTTGAGTCTGTGCAGAGCTTGCATCAAGAACCCCCTCCTAGTGAGGATTACTTGACCAAGAGCATGAAGACCTGGGAGGGGACCCCTCAAGTACAGGGTCCATGTTGCTGCTTGCATAATAGTCCAAATGAAATGTCCATATGGACTTTGGACACCACCTTGAAACCAGCTTCTGTGTTAACAAGAGCCAACAGGGCTGAATTCATAATAGCATTGAAAGGATTTGGACACAAATTCTGTAATCTCTGGTCCAGGTTTTTGAATGAAACTCAGAGTAGGGAAATGAATGTCCTTTTCAGCCATAGTGGAGCTCCTACCCATAAGGTCTGAGCACAGCAGAGACAGGCCTCACCCGCGGGCTACTTCTTACAGAGATACCTGCAGCCAGGACAGAGTAGATGCAGTCTGTTGGGGAAGTATGGCAGGCCAAAACTTTGGGGCTTACTTTGTGCCTTTAGAGAATTGGTGCAGAAGAGTTTGGAAAAAACCAGCAGTCCGGACATTTAGAGATCAGGTGAGCACCTGATCTGTGGATTGTTCTCTTGGTTGTATCTTAATACTCAAAAAGAAGGTCTACATAACCATGCAATAATCTGGCTTTTACCAGCTACCCTCCTGTACAGAGTCTACAATTTTGCCCAAAGAATATCCTTATCACTCTGTGTACACATTTTACATGGATTTGAAACTAACCTAAGTTCTTATTTTTATAGGAAGTGTATTAACTTTATTGTAAAAAATAAGGTCCATCATTAACCCAAAATATAAACAAAATGTCCCAAGGCTATAGAAAGAAGCTGCCATGTTTCTGCCTAAACGAGAAGATAAAAATAAACATTCACTATTTCCAAGCCTCCTTTACTTAAAACACAACTTTCTTCTGCAATGGTATTACTGAATCTATCTCCTCTGCACATCTCCTGTGGTGACGTCACTACAGAGTTGGAACTCTTCAGCGTCAGAAGAGCTGAGATGGCATCTACCTTTGTCAGAAAGTTCCGTTCCATCTCCAAAGGTTAGAGTGCCGGAGTGCACCTCTCAATTTGAGCACCAATCAATTCAATCTATACGCAAGATGGGTCACACATTTGGGAGGGAAAGGATGTAACAGTGACTCTAAGCATGTTGACCTAATCAGGACTCAGCACAGTGTAGACCACAGCATGACACCTGTGCACACGTCCGCGGGCTGATTAATGGGCTGTCACCTCAGCTGTTGACTGGTGAATTATTTATACTTATAAACTGCTAAATAATGTAAAGCTGATATCTTAAATTACAGCTGAGAGTGACAAAGAGAAGGTGGCCTAAAACTCCAGCCGGAGAGATCAATGCCCTTGTTCTCGGGCACTTTGGAACACAATTCCTGCTGACTGTTCTCAGAACAGAGATGGAAAACAAAAAGTATGTTGACTTGGCATAACATGTTCCAGAGAGTAAAATGCTTCAGCAATCAAAGAGAAAGTTGCTTTAAATGAAACAAACGTGATACAGCTCTGAAGGAGACAAGAAAATTAAAGTATTTGGCTTTCAAATGTGATCATGAAATTTAGACCTATTTGTGTGTGTGTGTGTGTGTGTGTGTGTGTGTATTTGAGAGAAAGAGCGTGCGAGAGAGAGTGCATGTGCAAGTGGGAGAAGGGCAGAGAGAGAGGAAGAGCAAGAGAAGAGAGAGAGAATCTTTAAGCAGGCTCCATGTTCAGCATGGAGCCCCGCAGGGTTCGATCCTATGACCCTGGGATCACAATCTGAGCCAAAATTAAGATCCAAACCTCAACAAACTGAGCCTCCCAGGCACCTCTAGACCCACTGCATATTTTAAACTTTGCTTTGAAGGAGTTTACCATGTGCTGGGACCACAGAAGATCCGGGACCATAGTTATTGTCACCTGTGGCTATTACATTACATTTTGTTTTGTTTTCTAGAATAGCAAGCAGAGCTTAGAAATCAAATATTAGTTAACATAATGTGGGGGAGGAGATATGGGGCTGCAGATGATCAATTCCAAGCCATTTATATTGAGAAGAACAAAAAGAAAGGGGAGTTTGAGAAGGAACAAAATTATGATACTTACTATCTCATTGTTGCCACAAAAAATGTCATGATAACCGTATAGGTTGAAGAAACATAAAAATGATATTTGCATGCTATTTAAGAATATTAAATAGCTGTTGTGTAAAACAGAGGTCAAGTTTTAAGATAGCATTGCAATATTGCAACTGGGGTTTTCCATTACCTCAAGTGAGATATTCTTTTTTGGCTTTTTAGTTGACTAAAAACCTCTCTCTCTCTCTCTCTCTCGTGTGTGTGTGTGTGTGTGTGTGTGTGTGTGTGTGTGGTTAATGCAGGATCTCAAAGTAAAATGGAACTATAATGGGCTCCCAATTCCTCTGATCACTATCTTTCTTCACAAATTTCATAAGTCTCCTCTTATGATGGCTTTTATAGGTATATCTTTTTTTTTTAAATTAATGTTTATTTATTTTTGAGGGACAGAGACAGAGAATGAGCAGGGAGAGGCAGAGAGAGGAGACACAGAATCTGAAGCAGGCTCCAGGCTCTGAGCTGTCAGCACAGAGTCCAGTACAGGGCTTGAACCCACAAACCATGAGATCATGACCTGAGCCAAAGTTGGACACTTAACTTACTAAGCCACCCAGGTGCCCCAGGATATTCTTTTTTTTAATGTTTATTTATTTTAGAGAGAGACAGACAGAGACAAAGAGACAGAGAGAGGAGAGAAAATCCAAAATGGGTTACACACTCACAGCAGAGACCCCGATGCAGGACTCCAACACAAGAAAACAGTGAAATCATGACCTGAGTCGAAGTCATACACTCAACTAACGAGTCACCCAGGTGCCCCAGTATACCCTTTTTTAAATGCAAGGTTACTTTAAATACCTATTTCCAATGCCTATTCAATAATTGACTTCTGTTGCTGTTGTTGGCCTGCTTTGAAATTACTAGTGACTTGCCTTTCATCGTGATTTCTTGCAAAAAGCCTTTAAGACACTTTCTTAAAATTGGATAAGGCCAGGTTCCCTGAGTCTAGTTCTTTCCCTAAAAGAAAAAAGAAAGTGAAAGTAAGTGATTTTTTTAAAGAAAAGATATTGTATTAATACTACATGGCAATGAGAAACAATGAAATCTGGCCATGTGTAGCAACATGGATGGACCTTGAGGGTGTTATGCTGAGCGAAATAAGTCAGGCAGAGAAGGACAAATATCATATGTTTGCACGTATAGGAGGATTAGGAGGAACTTGACGGAGGAACAAGGGGGAGAAGAAGGGCGGAAATGGTGGGGGAAAGGGAGAGAAGCAAACCATGAGAGACTCTTGAATGCTGACAAAAACTGAGGACTGATGGATGTGGGGGGAGGGGGGGATGGGCATGGAGGAGGACACTTGTGGGGCTGAGCACTGAGTGTTATGTGGAAACTAATTTGACAATAAACTATTAAAAAAAAAATAAATAAAATGGCAAATAAAGAAAAACTGTGCATGAGTTTTGGCCATGTACAGAGTCTGGAGTTTGTTATAAACTAGGGGCAGCCCTACCATTTTATTACCTCTGTATGAGAGGACAGCCTGCCTTGTTGTTTGCCGGCAATGCCCAGTGTCATCCTCTTTTTTCCAGAAGGAATATTCCAGATTTTTCTAAAGTAATCTTCTAGATTTTCTGTCTCCTACTTGAAATGATAATCTTGCAAGTCTTTTTCTGATTTCTCATTTAGTCTTCTCAAATTTTGAATAGACATCCACTGTCATTTTGACTAAGGAGAGGGGGAGAATTCTAAAGTGAGAAAGTTCTAAACAAGATAATCTCCTCTCTCTGGATTTTGTAGACTTGCTTAGTGATACAATTATATTCAGTTTCCAAAATTAGGTATAATCATCTTCTTCTTTGTAAAGGTTAATAGACACTTAAGAACAACACCAAGTGATTAGATAGGCTTCTAAATTTGGGATCCAAGATCGAGAAACTTGACTTAGTGCTACTACTATACTAAAATATTGAAATAATATTTCATTTTATTTTATTTTTTCATTTTAGAGGGAGAGAACATATCAGCAGGAGAGAGGGCCAGAGGGGAAGAAAGTAAGAGAGAGTGAGAGTGAGACAGAGAGAATCTCAAGCCTGAACAAGACTCACCCCCATGACCCTGGGATCATGACCTGAGCCAAAATTAAGAATTCAATGTTCAAATGACTTACCACCCAGGTGCCCTGATATAATCTTTTTGTTTCTTTGTTTGTTTTTGAGAGAGAGAGAAAGCATGAGCAGGAGAGAGGGGCAAAGGAAGAGAGGGAAAATCTTAAGCAGGCTCCACGCCCAGTACAGAGCCTGACATAGGGATCCATCTCAGGACTGTGAGATCATGACTTGAGCCGAAGTTAGACACTTAACTGATTGAGCCACCCAGGCGTCTGAAATACTTACTATTTTAATATTGTACCTGCCATGTAAGTGCTAGTTTCAAAATTTATTTATTCAAACAAGACTGCTACCATGAGCTCTAGATCCTAAATTAAATCACTAATGTGACTACACCCAACTTTGTTGGCTGATAAGGACCTAAACCATAACATGTAAAAACAAAACCTTTGATATTAGGCTATTTAGCTTCTCTCAATTTTTCACCATCTCAGCCAGTGGGTCATTCTTTATCTAGTTCTTCAGATCCTCAATGAAATCCTGTCTGATGACTAGTTTTAGTTCCAACTCTGTATCTAAGCATTGAGTAAGTCCTATTGACTCAGCTTCAAAACATACCTATAATCTGGACTTTTGGTTAAGGCAAGAGGTTCATGACAGAGTAGTCTATATAATCTAAGTTCATAAATAAATAAATAAATAAATAAATAACACAGACTTCTGGTCCAGACCAGATGGCCTAGACCTCTTTTTCTCTGGTACTCTCAATTAAACACAACTAAAATCACTTAAAATAATAGAAGAGACAAGAATTCTGAAATGAAGTGGGGAGAGCAGACTTGGGAGACCAGAACTAGGGGGAGTATGATCTCCCCACCTGACAGAGGAGATGACTCACAAACCCAGCGTTTCTGACCCCTGATCTAACACAAGAAGGAAGTACAGGCTGGGTCATTCCCCCTTGCGTTGAACCATGTTGGGTTAACAGCAGTTGTAATATCCCAACAGCCAGGGAAGTGCCCTTCCCCATGGAGCGAGAGCCTCTCTTTCCCACAGAGAAGTATGAATTTGGAAGACGAGATTCACCAGAGGGATTCAACCACAGAAGGAGCAGCCAAGAAAGGACCTTTGTGCCCAGGGAACTGAGACCCCTGTCCCTTACCCAAGATACCATGGGGGCACCACCTCAACCAAAACCTGATTGGGCAGCCCTCTCTGTCTGTAACAGGCAGGGGCATTCTTCTATAACAAATGCCTTCTCAGGGAAGCCTCTTTGCTCCTATGGGCCTGAATCACTGTCCAACACCAGGAAACACCCGGGCAGGTAAACACAGCCACATGAACCACCTGCCCTGAAAAGTTTCTTTGTCTAGGCAGGCTTGACTCTGCCCCGCACTGGGAGACACTTAGCAAACCTGGCAGGGAAACCCTATTTGCTCCCTTCCATAGCACCAGCATGGCCAGTGGAAGCCCAAGAAGCACCAGATAAAACAAGTAAACCCAAATAAAACCATAAATATACTGAAGATTAAACTATCATAGGAAACTGAGGCCCCCAAAATAGGATGATTCTCTGCAAAAAAAGATTTAAATAAGATCCAAAATATCATAAATAATAGGCACAACTGAAAATCACTCATCATACCAAGAAACAAGAAAACTGCAACTTGAATGAGAAAGGACAACTGAATCTAATCCAATTCTGAGCTGATCAGTTGTTGGGATTATCTGACAAGATTCTTAAAGCAGCCATCATAAAAATGCCTCACCTAGTCATTTCAAATTCTCTGGAAACACAAGAAAAATAAAAATCTCAAGAAATAAGTAAAAGTTATAAAAAAAAGAGCCAAATATGAAGCTGAAATATACAATAACCCAAAATTAAACAATAAAAAAGAAATCTTTCAGATGGGCCCAGTGGTAATGTGAAGATGACAAACAGTAGGACCAGAGAACAACAGAGAAAAAAAGTAAACTAAGAAAAAGAAACAACAACAACAACAAAAAAAAGAACAACAAGCCTCAGGGAACTGTAAGGCAATAATGGACAACTTGACATCTCAGAAGAAATTGAAGAAGAGAATGGGCTGAAAGAATATTTAAAGAAATAATCACAAAACTCCAAAAATTTGATGAAAATATAATTTGAAATAATTTCCAAAAGAATAAACACAAAGAAATCCACACTAAGACACACAATAAGTAAATTGTCACTAACTAAAGACAAAGAAAAAGTCTTAATGGTATACAAAGGGAAATGACATATTACATATAAGAAAGCAATTCTAATAACAGCAAGCTCCTTATTTGAAACTGTGAAAGCCAGAAGTAAATGAAGGAAAATGTTCTTACTCTAATGTAAGAACAAATACACTTATTTTTTTTTCAAGTGCTCATGGAACATTTATCAAGGTAGATTAATCTCAAGAAGGGACCTGTGGCTTGTTCAGTTGGTAAAACATGGGACTCTTGATTTCCAGGCAGTGAGTTTGAGCCTGACATTGGGTGTGGAACCTACTTAAGAAAAAAGAAAAAGAAAAAGAGAAAGAGAAAGAGAAAGAAAAAGAGAAAGAGAAAGAAAAAGAAAAGAAAGAACGAACAAACGAAAGAAAGAAAGAAAGAAAGAAAGAAAGAAAGAAAGAAAGAAAGGAAGGAAGAAAGGAAGAAAGAAAGAAAGAAAAAGAAAGAAAGAAAACAAACACAAATATCAACAAGTTTAAATAAATTGAAATCATGTCAAGTATGTTATCTGACCACAGTGGACTCAAACAAGAAACCAATAACAAAAAGGAGATAGTTTCTAAACACAACGAAATTAAGCAACACACTTGTGAGTAATCTATGGGTAAAAGAATAAGTCTCTAAGAAATTAGAAATCCATGGAGCTGAATGAAAATATGCATATCAAAATATATAGGATCCTGCTAATGCAATGATGAGAGGAAGCATCATACCGTTGTGATAGTTATTTTTATGTGTCATCTGGGAAGGTGCTTTTGGATAAGACTGATATTTTAAATCAGTGAATATTAAATAAGCATAACCCACCATAATGTGAGTAGACCTCATCCAATTGGTTCAAGGCCTGAGTAGAACAAAAAGACTGATTTCTAACAAGAAAAATTTCTACAGATTGTGGACTTCATAATTGTGTTAGCCAATATCTTAGGAGAAATCTCTTTGTCTTTTGTTGCTTTCTTAAATATATATGACCACCCAGGCTGAGGAAACTACAAACTAATATCACTCATAAATTTAAATGCAGGACCTCCAAAAAATATGTTAGCAAACTACATCCAACAGTGTATAATGATAATTATGACCAAAAGGGATTTATTTTACATATGCAATACTAGTTTAATATTAAAAAAACAATTTAATCCACCATATCAAAAAGCTAAGGAAGAAAAATCACATGATCATATTGATTTTTGCAGTAAAGTATTTGAATCCAATACCTATTCATTATTTTTTTAATCCCAGTAGGTAGGAAATAAAAAGGAATTGCCTCAACTTGATAAAGAACATTTACACAAAATCTACAGTTAACATAATAGTAAATGGAAGAAAGACTGAGTTATTTTTCCATAGGATAAAGAGGAGGGAAGGATGTCTTCTTTAAACACTTTTATTGGAAAGTTATAACTGTTGCAGTAAGTCAAGGAAAAGAAATAAAAGGAATTTGTATTAAAAACAAAGAAATAATACTGTCTGTAGCACAAGGTGACATGACTATCTATATGGAAAATCCCAAGGAATCTACTACAAAAACTCCTAGAACTGATAAGTACTTTCAACAAGGTTATGAAACACAAGTACAATGTTTACAAATCAGTGGTGTTTCTATATACAAACAGTGAACCTACAAAATCATAATTACCAACACAATACTATTTATTATTGCTCCAAAGAAAATTAAATACTAAGGTATGCACTTAAAGCAAACCCAAAATTTATATGTTGAAAATTAGAAAATACCAATGAGGGAAATCAAAAAGGAAGTAATGAAGAGCTATTACCTTGTTCATGGATTGTAAGGGTCAACTTATTAAAGATGCTAATTCTCCATATATGTGTATATAAATGTGAAATCCCATCAACGTTTTATGTAGACATAGAAAATCTTATTCTACTAGGTGCCTGGATGGCTCAGTTGGTTGAATATCTGATTCTTGATTTTGGCTCAGGTCATGATCCCAGGGTGGTAAGATTGAGCCCTTTATTGGGCTCTGTACTGAGCATGGATCTGACTTAAGATTTCTCTCCCCCGTTTGTACTCTCTCTGTCTTTCTAAAAAATAAAAAAAAGAAAATATTATTCTAAAATTTATAATCAACATCAAATTAAATTTATAATTTAAATTATAAAATTTTTATGGCCCTAGAATAGCTAAGGAAACTATGATAAATAAACATAAAGTACTAGCAATCCCTTTACATCCTATGAAAGTTCATTACACAGCTATGGTAATCAAGATAGTGTAGTATGGGAGAGAGATAGACATATAGATTAAATAGAGGTCCAGAAACAATCCATACAAATATGCTCAAGACGTTTTTAAAGAGAGAATTCACGGGGCGCCTGGGTGGCTTAGTCGGTTAAGCGTCCGACTTTCGCTTAGGTCATGATCTCACGGTTCGTGGGTTCGAGCCCCGCGTCGGGCTCTGTGCTGACTGCCAGCTCAGAGCCTGGAGCCTGTTTCAGTCTGTGACTCCCTCTCTTTCTGACCCTCCCCTACTCACGCTGTCTCTCTGTCTCTCTCTCCTAGAAATAAATAAAACATTAAAAAAATAAATAAAGAGAGAATTCAGTGAAGGAAGAACAGCTTTATCAACAAATCGTGCTGGAGCTGTAAATGTAAAACCATAAAGCTTTTAGGAAATAAAGAAAAAAAATGAGGGAAATCATTGGAATCTAAGATGAAGGTGAAAGGTTCTTAGAAGATACCAAAAGCACAATCTGTAAAGGAGTAATTGATAAATTAATTCCTATCAACCTTATATTCTTACATATCAAAGGTCCATGAATAAGATGAAAAGACAAACTACAAACTGGGAGAAAATATTTGCAAACTACATATATGACATAGAATTAGTATTTAGAAGATATAAAACACCCTTATAACTCAATGTTAAAACACAAGCATTCCTACTGGAAATGGGCAAAAGGCATGAAGAAACATTTCACTGAAGAGGATACATAGATGACAAGTCATCACATGAAAAGATGTTCAATAATCAGTCATCAGGAAACACAAGTTAAAACACAAGATGTTACTCTGTAACTATCAAAACGGTTAAAATAAAACAAACACAAAAGCTGCAACATCAAATACTGGTGAGGATGTAGTGAAACTGAATCAGTCATCATACATGGCTGGTAAGAAAGCAATTGATACAGCCACTCTAGAAAACAATTTGGCAGTTTCTTAGAAAACTACAGACACAAATACTGTACAACCAAGCAATTGTACTTTAGGTCATTTGTCCCCCAAAAGTGAGAACTTGCATTTTACAAATGTTCATATCAGCTTTATTCATAATACTCAAAACCTAGAAAAAGCTCAGATGTCCTTCAACAGATGAATGGGTAAATGAACCGTGATACATACATACATATCATAGAATACTACACAGTGATAAAAAAAAAAAAAAGAACACACTATCTGCAACAACTTGAATATATTTTCAAGGAAATGTGGTGCATGAAATAAGCAAATTCCATACAGTCTGATGCTATTTATTTAATGTTTTGAAGTGACAGACTTTTAGAACCCCATGGTGTAAGTGGGTGGGGATGTAAACTGGATGGGTTTGGCTGTATGCAAAACTGCATGCAGGTTTGGCAACTGTGCATAGATAGTGAAAGGAAGAGAAAGGAGAGTGCCATGGTCCTAAAAACAGCATAACATGGAGACTGTCATCAAATAATCACCTCCAAAAGGAGAGAGCCCATCTCTGAGGTGCATTTGCATCAAGGTTACCTGAAATACCCAGAGAAACTAGAAGGAGTACTTTTTGGCTCTGAATTACAGGTAAGTTAAAAACAGATAATGAACTCTCCTCTGGGGTCACCAGAGAAGCAATGAGAGTTGGGGAGATTCTCAAAGACCTTAACAATACCCACAAATTGGCATCTGGGTGGCTCAGTCAGTTAAACATCTGACTTCAGCTCAGGCCATCATCTTGCAGTTCATGAGTTCAAGCCCCACATCAGGCTCTGTGTTGACAGCTCATAGCATGGAGCTTGCTTCGGATTCTGTGTATCTCTCTCTCTCTGCCCACCCATCCCCATGTTCTGTCTCTCTCTCAAAAATAAATAAACATTAAAAACTAAAAAAAAAAGACAAAAAAAACCCCACATATAAAAAAAATAAGAAATAAGACCCCTCCTGTTTAGAATGTCAGAGACCCACCAAGAGGACGGGGGGGAGAGAATACCAGAAGTGGGATTTATATTGGTCAAGATTGGAAGACAAGGGATAAAGGAGAGAGAGAAGTTTCATTTACTAGAGGTAGGGATAGAAGCAGATCAGAATGGTGGGGGTAGCTAACAGAAAAAGCAATTTTGTAAGAAGAAATTGAGATGACAACAGACGAAGGAGGCCTTGATCAGAGAAGCAGGAATGCTATGCTGGTTGACCCCAAATCCTTACATGTCAATTTCCTAAGATACAAAAACTCATATCAATTAATCATGATGACAAGAAAAAAGAAAAAACCCTGCAGGTGAATCCCAAAGTATAAGTATTGTAGTAGTTAAAGAGCCAACTAAGACGAATAATGAAGCAACACACAAGAGAAACACATTCAACAACATGGTAAAATAAAATAACATTTAAAATTAAACCAGATTAGGGTCACCTGAGTGACTCAGTCAGTTAAGCATTCGGCTTCACCTCAGGTCATGATCTCACAGTTTGTGAGTTTGAGCCCTGCATTGGACTCCTCTCTGACAGTGCCTAGCCTGTTTGGGATTCTCTCTCTCCCTCTCTCTGTCTGTCCTTACCCCACTTATGTTCTCTCTCTATCTCTCTCTCTCTCAAAATAAATAAATAAAGTTAAAAAATAAAATTAACCCAGATTAAAGTAATTACCTAGCATTATAAAAAGAAGCTAAAAAATTGGGAAGCTACAGATAACATAAAAGATAAAATACACAAAGACACACTTAGGAATGATATGCCCAACAACAACAACAACAAAAAGAAACAGAAACAAGAGAAAACAAGAGAAACACAAAAAGAAAAAAACAAAAACAGATGAGGGGCTCCTGAGTGGTTCAGTCGGTCAAGCATTGGACTCTGGATTTTGGCTCAGGTCCTGATCTCACGGTTCATGGGATCAAGCCCTATGTTGAACTGTGTGCTGACAGTGTGGAGCCTGCTTGGGATTGTCTCTCTCCCCTTTCTCTCTGCCCCTCTGCTACTCATGCTTGCTCTCTCTGTCTCAAAATTTAATAACTTTGAAAATAAAATAAAATAAAAATGTTTTAACAAAATAAAAAAGCAGATGAAATAAGATCTGATAGAGTTCAGGGAAAACTTTGGGGAAAAACACAAGAGTAACTGCAGACAGGAAAATGTAATATGAGAATGACAAACTTGCTAAGAAAATAGAGGATAAAAATTCAAAATAGAAAATTAAAATTATCAAAATTAGTAAAACTAATTTAATAACACCCAGGAAAAAAGTAACAATGATAGAGTATGTTTGTCAGAGTCAACAGATAATGTAGAAAACCAAAGTAATGGAATTAACCAAAAAAAAAGCTATCAGAAAATTAAACGTGACTGTTTTTCTTGGGGAGAGTGGAATTGAACCCATTTACTAAATGGGAACTTTGTTTCACTGAAATATTTCACCAGAAGAGTGAAACATTAAGAATGTTTTAATAAATATCTTGGCATTAAAATAAGAGAATACTATTTTAGACACTGAAGCAAAAAATTCAAGCCACTAATGAGGGAAATAAATCAGATTGACATCTCACGTATCAAAACCAGTACTTGATATCTGCAAAATGTTGAACATCATGTTTAAGGCATTTAAAAAATAAATAAATAAATAAATCCAAATGTTTTATCCCTAACCAAATGGATATTCAAAGCATTGGCTACAGAAATGGTGAAAAATTGTGCAAGAGCTTGAAGTATTTTGCCCACAGATTTGTCCTGAGGAAGGACCAACCACATATTAGTGAAAAGCACAAATATGTTTAACTGATATGACAGAATAGACTGACATTCGTGACAATATGGATGGACCCAGACACTACTGTGCTGAGTGAAGTAAGTCGCACAGACATAAACAGTTATTGTGTGATTTCCCTTATATAAGCAAATGAATAAACAACACAAAACAGAAGCAGATTCGTATATACAGAGAACAAACTGGTGGTTGCTAGCGTGGAGAGAGATAGGAAGACTGGCAAAATAGGTGAGGGGATTAAGAAGCTTAAACTTCCAGGTGTAAAATAAATAAGTCACGGAAATGAGAAGTACAACATAGGAAATATAGCTCATAATACTGTAATAACTTTGTATGGTGACAGGTGGCAACTACACATATTGTGGTGAGCACTGGGTAATATATAGAATTGAGTATGTTGTACATGTGAAACTAATATAAACATGTTTAATATAAACATTGTATGTACTTCAGTTAAAAATAGAATTAAAAATATAAAGTAAATAAAAGCCAGAGTCAACAATTGCAAATGTCAAATAGGAAGGAAGGAAGGAAGGAAGGAAGGAAGGAGAAATAGCATGTAAATGTTATATTTTCTGACAATAGAGATGTATTAGTCATAAAACTAATAAAGTAGAAGAAAAAATGAAGAGCTTAATGGAAAGGAGAATAAGACTATTGATATAATCCTAAGTATTAAACAACTCATCTTTAATTTGACTCTGAACTAAGGAGGAAGGGTAAGAACAAATTTTAAGACATCAACAGTATCTAAAGAAAAAAAAAGAGAATTATACCTCTTCTTATAAACTCATTGTGTAAACATAATCACTAGAACAATAAGTCATAATTTTATAAATGCCATAAGATCCACTGAATACAGAAAATAAAAGATAGTATATAAGAAAAGGAACCAAAAATAAAATAGTGTGTTGTATCAATGAATGCAATTGGCTTACTTCAAATACAATTAAAATGCATCCCTAGACAGTCTCTTGCTCTTGAAGAAAGGAGTCACAAATAAATAAAAAGAGAATGTTCAAATGAACACCGTGGTGTTAGATTTGAGTTAGAGATATCAGTGTAAACTCACATTTATTTTAATAGACAGAGACAGATATAATATATGTCTGTGGGCACACATTGGGTATATATGTATGCATATTTCCTCTCTGAATTTGCTGAAAGTGCCTGGAAACAGTGATATTCCAGAAACCTAAAGAATACCTAGCACCCAGATCTTGACTTCTTAATGCTGCTCCCCAGTTAGAGGAATCAGGGCTTTTCACAGAAATGGATGATTCTGGAACCAGAATAAAGAAAATACAAGATGAGCCTGGAACATCTTACGGTGCCACAAAGTACAGACGTGTATATATTTATGCACACATGTCAAAAGAACACAGGAGTCAAAATGAAAGAAGAATGTCTAATACTAGACCAATCCGAGCAACAAAATAAATGCTGCCAGTAAGTGGATTATAGCACAAAGAATAAAAGAAATATCAAGTCCATGCTGATATAAACAAATGGCTGAATAAATAAATAAATGGGGATAAGAGGCAAAACTTTCTTACAGAATTACAAATAATACATGAAGATATAAGCTCTCAGGGGATTGAGCTTAATTTCCCTCCCCCTGAGTGTGGAACTGACTAATGATTCACTTCCAAAGAATACAGAAAGAGAAATGTAGTCACTTTTGAGTGTAGAAACCTGGGGAGAACTAATGTAGACTTCATCCACTTTTTACCCCCTTTACCTGCTCATCCATACCTCTCCAAAATGCAGTTGGTGGAAAAACAAGATGAATGATTATGCAGAGCAAAGCATCCCACCTTCCCATCCTGGACTATTACTTGAGAGAGAGAGAGAGTGAGAGAGAGATGATTTCTTTGTTCTTTAAACCACTAATTTGTAGGATCTCTTGGTGATGTCTACTTAGCTTTTTAGCCTTACCCATGAAATCTGATGAGTGATCTACTTGTGTTTCTTACACCCTGCGACTTTGAGTTCCTTAAATTCCTTCTGCCTGCACTGAAACCACATGGTTTACTTCTATCAGACAATTAAGATTCTTGATAACCACTTACAAGATTATGTTTCTTTGCCCAGGGATAACTGAATTTTAAAAGAGGAGCAAATGAAGCAGACATTCTCAGATGAATGGTAAATTTCAATGGTAAATTTAAAAAAAAAATCATTATTGGAAGATAAAGGAAAGAACCAGAAATTGTTAAACAAATGTATTTGTTGAGAAGACGCATGAACTAATGAAACTTAAGTGATAATTCTAGGTGATGCCGCCACTATTGCTACACACACATCTACCTTTACAGGGCAAATGGCACGAGAAGGGATATTCAGTCTAGTGAATAGCAGTGAAATTGATTCTTTCAAGATTTTATTTACTTGAACTGTTGAATATTTAAACTTAAGAGCATGTATGAGTAGATCATGCATATATTTCCTATTGAAAATAACTGGACGATGTCTGCACACCTTTAGACAAAAGCATTCCATGAAAGTAAGTCAAGTAAGTGCATCAAGAACCATAGGCCATAAACCACCCAGGACTTATCATCTGTATGAAGAAAGCTGGCCATGAAAGCCTTTGGAATTTCTAAAATTTCTTGTAATGGAAACATTTGCAATTGTGAGACCTGGCTTTCTTAATTTAAACATCAGCCATTTCTTTTTGAACAGGTAGATGGGATCAGAGAATTATAGGATTTAGAATTAGAGAGGCACAGCAAGTGTTAGGTAGTAGATCCTTGATCACTCTGTGGTGTGGTGTCTGGAGCAGAATGCCAAGATCCTGATCCTCCTCGCTTTGCTGGCAGGGCACTGTGCCAGCTCCAAGATCATAGTCTCTTTTTCCATAAGGTGGTTCCAATTCCCATACCGTCCTTGCAAAAGAAATAGATACAACTGGCTTCTCAGCATTAGCTGCTTCCTTCTGTCTGTCTTAGCTGATGTTTTCTTGTCTTTCGGGTCATGTTTGATGCTTACTCTCACCAGGCAAAAGAAACTACTCTGCTTTCTTCAACTATTTTTATTAATTTTATCCTGATCATTTTTTCTTTGTTTCATTGGCCCCATCTAAGAGAGTGGGTACGTGGGCTGTATTGTTTCTCTACTCCTAGGACTCTTTAATATTTGATTGAATGAATGTTGGAAGATCTATTTTAGTAACTTGAGTAACTTTATCCCACACTTGAATTTCTGTGTGTAGTCTATTGTGGAAGACCAGGGCTGGGAAAACTTTTTTCTGTAAAGAAGCATTTCCATACAGTCTCTGTGGCAATCACTCGACTCTACTGTTTTAGCACAGACACCATCACCGAAAATATGTAGAAGAACGCATATTTCTATGTTGTAATAAAACTTTATTTGCACAAACAGTGGGTGGGCCAGACTTGGCTCAAGCACTAGAGTTTGCCAACCCCTGTGATGAATGGTTAGATGTGAGGCTGCTTTGTTAATATATAAAGTTTGAATTAACCACTCTCTAGATATTTTGCAAGTATATTCATTAGTCAGCCTGCCATCAAAACTAGTTAATAGCATTCATCGTGCATACAGTTTATCCTGATGGAATAAAACTGCATATCTGCATAGCCTGCATTATTTACATATCACCTCATTCACTGACATAGGTAGACTGGCTGAGGTGGCTAAAAGCAGTCTGAGACTTGGGAGCTACGACTTTTATTAACCAGATCATATTCTACGTACTGTAGTACCATGGGCAGATAGCAAAATATTTCTGCACTACAATCTCTGAACGTGAATGAAACCTTATGCACACTGCCCCTGATCACATGTGGGTATGCTAGATATCTCTGCATTACCCATACCTTCCAGACCAATCATGAGAGAAAACATCCAATACAACATTATATAGTTAAAGGTACCCTAGTAAATAGAAGGTGTTGCAGTCGCTAGAACAGAAGAGACTTTGGTCAATATCGAGTGGGCTCAGTCTTGATAAATAGAGTGTGTGGGTAAAGAGAAATGTCAGTGTCCGCAGACACATCTGACAAGTCAAACAGAAATAGCAGAGGAATATTTAATGAGGAAAAGGGAAATTATACATTAGAGACATGATACAATCAGCTGAGTTAACCCAGGAAACAGTGGTGAATTTTCTGGGAGACTTTCAGTAAAACTGGCCAAAAGTTTCAGATAATTAGCAAAGAGAAGAATCTGGATCCAAGACAGACAGCCCCAGATCTTTGAGCTACAAAGGCAAGATGTGCACTCTGTGCTTCTCTTAGGAACACATGCCTCTCTGACTTCTTCATTTCCTCAACTCTCCAGAGCTCCGTGACCTGTTTTATCTTTGCTTTCTGCTTGCCCTTCACAGAAATTACTAATTTACAGCCTGGAGTCATACAAATTATTCTGGTGTTTTTCTTCTGGTTTTTACTTCTCTTATTGTAATGCCTGCATCCACTGTAGACTACTATTTATTTTGTATCCTTACCCATAACATGTTGGCTCCAAATTTAGGTCCCTAAGCTATCTAAATTGTTCTGCTAACCAAATTAAATCCCAGGGCTTAGAGCAGCCACAGAAAAGGTTTCCTACATCTCATCCTGGTGCTTTAATTGAAATTAAAGTAAATTATTCACACAGTGCACATTAATGTTGGCTCTGCTCCTTCTTCCTTCTTCCCAAATGACATTATGAGTTATGCCAAACTCAACTCATTTCCATTTTTGATATGGTTAACGAGTGGTAGATGAGGGGAATGTCATTGACAGTATAACTTGATTTCAGTCAGGCATTTAGGAAAAAACAATGACTCTCAGACTCTTCTTTTGGACATGAGAGATAAATGTTAATTGCATGATATAAGGGTATTTAAATAAAAATTGCCAAGACGATTAATTGATTGATAAGGATCAGAAAGAAGAATTCCATTTCTGGTTGTTTTCTTCGATATTTCCTCTTTGATCTAGCTTTGTGGGTCAAATGCTATGTGACCATTAAAAGTATGTTTTTGAAGATTAATACATAAGATAGTTGTTGTTGTTTTTAGGAATGAAACTTTATGCATAGGCACTGTGCATGTATGTATGTACATAGCTTAGGGAAAAAGAGACTGGTTGGAAACATGCTATTATTCCAAATGTTATCTCTGAATGATGGGATTTCGCTTAGTTTTTTCCTGTTTATTTTCCAATATTTTCTAAAATTCAGGTAACAGATACCATTATATTTTCAATAATAATATAGTATTATATGAGTTTTGGATAGATTAAAACTGTGGTCAAAGCCAAGTGGTAAAAATAAGAGGGTGAATGCAAAGGCCTGCATTTCCATTCTAAAATCAACATAGAATGTATAGGATAAAAGACATACCTGTCATTTACTCAAAAAGATCTATCCAGCAATTTCACTACTAGATATTTACAAATACATACATATATATGAGTGTGTGTGTGTGTGTGTGCGTGCGTGTGATGGAGTATTACTCAGCCACAAAAAAGAATGAGATCTTGCAATTTACTATGACATGGATGGAGCTAGAGCATATTATGCTAAGTGAAATAAGTCAGAGAAAGACAAATACCATATGATTTCACTCAAATATGGAATTTAAGAAAAAAAGCAAATGAGCAAAGAAAAAAAGAGAGGCAAACCAAAGAACAGACTCTTAACTATAGAGAACAAGCTGATGATTACCAGAGGGGAGTTTGGGGGTGGGTGGGTGAAATAGGAGATAGGGATTAAGGAGGACACTTGTTGTCATGAGCACTGGGTGTTGTATGGAAGTGTTGAATCACTATCTTGTACACCCGAAACTAATGTTACCCTGTACATTAACTAACTGGAAGTTAAATAGAAACCAGCAAAAAGATCCTGTGCCTTAGCTAGACTTAGGCACAAAAGAAACCCACATAGGGTCACAATGCCTAAAATAACTAAGAAATACCTTGTCCTGACATCAAAAGTATTAAAAAGAATTCCAGTCTCTCTCTCTCTCTCTCAAGGAATAACAAATCAATAATTCATCACAGAACTCTTGAAGGTCCTTTCAGCGTGGCATCCAGACTTCTCTCATCTCTAGCTCTCCATAGTCCTGCCCTGGCTGAAAACCCAAAACTGCCCCCCTTGGACATGATTTACCACCCCACCCCACTCACCCCACCTTGGTGTTCACTTTCCAGTTCCAATCCAACCAGAATCCGAATGGCGACTGGTGCTGCTTCACGAAAAACTCGCTCCAAATGTGCTTGGGAACACATGTGCTCTCCAATGCGTGCCACATTTCATTTCCCCAAGGTCACAAAGTGCGAGTGAGTGTTTCAGTACTCACAGCTTTGTGAAATCAGAGCTAAGGCCCTGTGTCGGAGGTGTTCTTGATTTTATTCAAGTGCTCAACCTCTCATTTGGTGTTAGGTTGTGTAACTCTTTTCAAAGCACAGCTTTTTTGTACCACACACAAGATTTTTGTTACCTATACCATGTATTTCTGCATAGCATTATTCGTTGGTAAAACTTCACTAGTATTCCCCCAAACATGGAAAATCACTGAAGGTATCGTAGAGTGTTGAGAATAACATATAGGTCAACAGCTAATGAAAAAAAATCGTCATCTTTATTAAAAGATAATAGTCATAATATTGATTTTTAATGTTCAATGTGATGTTTTGATTACATATAATGAAAAGGAAACCCATTATTTGAAAAACTGAGTGTTTATTTTTGATATATATATAGAGAGAGGCAAAGAGAGGGAGACACAGAATCTGAAACATCCCAGAGCCCAACATGGGGGTTGAATCCACAAACCGTGAGATCTTGACCTGAGGTGAAGTCGTGCACTTAACTGACTGAGCAGCTCAGGTATCCCTAGGAAACTCATTATTATATGACTTAAAGGCCCCAATATGAGAGGTGAAATGCAGGATTCTCAGAAGAAATTCATATAGCTTGTTGGCCTTCCCAACTTCATCTCTTAATTTCAGCATTCCTTTCTTGCCATTAACCAACAGAGAATCAGAAGTCAGACAGAAGTACAGGTGGCTTCTCTGTCCCTTCTCAGGTCACATGGATATGTATGGTTCATTGACGTTCACCTCTAAATAGGATTTTGTTTTTTCATTAGGTACCTTGTTTAAGTTCTCTATAGGGAGATTCAAGTGCCAGGAGAGCACGTGACTCTCTGGTTCTGGTTAAAAAAAAAAAAAAAAAGGACGACAAGAATATTTTGAAAAATCCATTTAGCTTCTCTTCCATGTCCAGAGATCACTGAAGAAATCATATCCTGGATAGATCCTGGATAGTATTTTATCTTTCTGTCCAGAGAGAATAATTCTTTCTTTCTTTCTTTCTTTCTTTTTTAATGTTTATTTCTTTTTGGGGAGAGAGAGAAAAAGAGAGAGAGAGAGCACGCAAGTGGAGAAAGGGCAGAAAGAGAGGGAGACACAGAATCCAAAGCAGGCTCCAGGCTCTGAGCTGTCAGCACAGAGCCTGACATGGGGCTCGAACTCACAAACTGTGAGATCATGACCTGAGCCGAAGTCGGAGGCTCAACGGACTGAGCCGCCCAGGCGCCCTGAGAATAATTCTTTCCATCGAGATCTGAAATTTGAGATTTGTCTTCCCAGTCTTAAGGGTGTCATTGAGAAATAATGGGTTCAGCGAACACTCTGCTTTGCTCAGATAGGTGGGCACCTCATAAATGTTGAGGCTCATATGCTAAGTAGTGCTCTCATTCTGGACTAAACAAAGCACGCCATGTCAGCACACTGGGTGCTAACTGGGAGATCTCATACTACACACAAGAGAACCAAAGGACTCACTTTGGGACATCTCACTATTGAGAAAATTACAAAACAAAACAAAACAAAAATGAGTGCCTGGAAGCACTCTGCTTAAATCATCCCTGAGAGTTAGGGTGGATTCCCATAATGCCAGGAAGAGTCCACATTTTTGCACATGACTGCTACTTTTAATAAAAATTACCATTTTTCTCTTCCTTCCTTAAATTCTAACTCAACCAACCTGATGGTCACAAAGACAAAAAGGCAAAAAAAAATATGATCTGGTAAATTATTTGTACCTGTTTGAGAGGCTGTCTTTGTCTGAGATGCACTGTATTATTTATCACAATGTATAAATATTTATTAAGTGTGCAGCCTATCTTTCCTCCAAAAAGGGAGAACATCGACAACAAACAAACAAAACTCTCAACTCTTTTGAACTCTACCAAACTAAATATTCCAGTCAGATTACAGCTTTCGGCAGCAGGCCACTGATTTTAAATGTTGCTTGCTTCAGACAAGCCGCCCTCTGCTTCTACTCACGTGACCACATGACTCTCATTCTTATTTCTGGTCCTCCACATATTCAGCACAGAGGTCCCCGTAAAGCCCAAGAGAAACTTCCAGAGAGAACTGAGGACATATTTCAGTACAGTGCTTTAAGAAAATCACAAGCTTTTTAGAAATTCATTTCTTTACCTCCTTTGTTGTAATAACAGAAATGACAAATAATTATTGAAGCTAAATCATTTAGAGGGAAAATAAAACAAAACACAATCTTCCCTACTTATTAACACTTATGACTCATTTTGTTTATGTAGTCACCTTGAAATAATTAGTTCATGATAGTCTAGAAGCATTTTCACACTTCCCACAAAATCTTGGTGAGGAAATTCTAGTATCATTGGTTGGCAAATAGAAAAAGTGAACAAATTATTACTAAAATATACAAAGGTTTATATCTTGTCAAGTTATTTTTTATGTCATTTCCCATGATTATATCTTTCTCTTCATAGGTTCTGGATTAATACCTCAATATTAGGTCAAGTTAAACTTTCTTTTATATTTCTATACCTGTGAATTCTTTTTTTAAAAATGTGATTTATTGTCAAATTGGCTAATATGCAGTGTGTAAAGTGGGGCTCTTGGTTTTGGGGGTAGACTCCCATGGTTCATTGTGTACATACAACACCCAGTGCTCATCCCAACAAGTGCCCACCTCCATGCCCATCACCCATTTTCCCCTCCCCCCCATCCATTTAAGAGTCTCTTATGGTTTGCCTCTTTCCATCTCTGTTTGGAACTATTTTTCCCCTTCCCTTCCCCCATGGTCTTCTGTTAAGTTTCTCAAGGTCCACATATGAGTTTATGCAGCTGTTTGGTACAGCTCTGATGTTCTCCTTTTAGAAGTGCATCGTATAGGGCACCTGGGTGGCTCAGTAAGTTAAGTTTTGACTCAGGTCATGATCTCGTGGTTCATGAGTTTGAGCCCTGAGTCCAGCTCTGTGCTGACAGCTCAGAGCCTGGAGCCTGCTTCAGATTGTGTCTTCCTCTCTCTCTGCCTCTCCCCCACTCATGTTCTCTCTCTCTCTCTCTCTCAAAAATAAACATTAAAAATTAAAAAAAAAGAAATACATCAATTAAACACACACACTTATACACACACATACACACCCATACATACACACTCATACCCAGGCTCATATACACACGCACTGTTTCCTTAATACTATTTGGGTCTTAAAACCGCCATATGCTACACTGGAAAGGTTAATGTTGTTTCTCCTATTATTGTTGCTAAACACTCAGCAGTGAAAGCTACAAATTAAATACAGGCTAGAGTCTACAGAATGAAACTAGACAATCACATCATCACCAGAGCTCTGCTTCAAGGTCCATGAGAGCAGGGCCCACACTTGCCTGTTTCAATGCACTCTCTCTGCTGCCCTGCATAGTCACTGACATGTGCACTGCACAAGAAATGAATGGATGAGTGCACAAATGAATAAATTAAAAGTTGCTTTTAAATTTTACTCTTACTTTTTAAACATCACGACTAACCAAAGGAATGAAAAATGATTTTAGTAAGTGATTTATTTGCTTTAAAACCATTTCAGGGGTGCCTGGGTGGCTCAGTCAGTTGAGCATCCGACTTCCCCTTGGGTCATGATCTCATGGCTTGAGGCCGGTGTCGGGGTCTCTGCCGTCAGCACAGAGCCTGCTTTGGATCCTCTGTCCCCCTCTCTCTCTACCCTTCCTCTGCTTGCATTCACTCTCTGTCTCTCTCAAAATAAATACATAAATAAACGTCAATAAAAAATATTGGTAACTTGGAAAATCTGATACCAAGCTATAAAGAGAAGATTCTGAAATTAGGATGTGCTTCAAATTTCCAAGTCACTCACTCGTTTTTATTACAGAAGCGATCCTACTTTGGTTGTTACAGAAGAGCGAGAAGATATATCATGATATAATGATAATTCAAATCGGAGAAATAAATAGTGTTAAAATCTTTGTGCATCTCCTTCCAGATTTCTGTCTGCAAGTATGTAACATTTTAGAAAAGTTACATTATAACTTACATACTGGTTTCGTAACTTGCTTTGTCTGGGTAGTAATATGCTACAGGCACCTTCCCATGATCTGAAATTTATCATCTGCATCAGCTTTAATGGAGGTGTATCATTGAATTTATGTTAACATATTTATTTTTTTTAATTAGCTTTAAATTGGTCTGTTTTTTTTTTTTAATTGTTATTTCCAACCGTTTTTCATCCTCTGACAAACATTCTACTTTGGACTTTCATACTGCTCCACATTTAATCAAGATTTAGGGCTCATGAGCAAAAGTGAGTTCTAGACCCTTTTCGCAAAGCGCCTTGTCTGGTGTAGCAACGCTTTGCTTGCATCTGTTGCTCTTGTTCGAAACTCTAACGTAATGCCTTGAGCATGAAAAGAGCTATAGATGAGCCTATGATCTTCATTTTTCCTAAAGTCCCTGTTAAAGAAAAAATTGTAATTTGTCTTAGTTTATTAAGATGTAACAGGGCTATAAAATGTAATGTATAAATATACATCATTGACTGGTGTTTTAATTGTCTTCCCTTAAAACATTTACTCAATGGTTCTGCATGAAAATATATTATTCAATAATAGTCGGTCTCCTTGGGAATACATGAAACAGCATATTATAAAATAAGATACACTTTATATGTGCATAACTATCTTTGTCAAGAAAATCCTCCTTGTAAGTTGTGATATCATTAGCTGCAATAATTATAACAAAAATAACATTGTGGATATGTTATGTTTTGTATAAAGGCTGTAATTATAACCAAAAGGAAAGAAATCTTTACATTCAGTTAAAACTCAGTAAACTGTTGTGATTTTGCATGGATTCATTCTCTTGCTCTTTTTTTCAGTCACATTTTTTTCTTTTTACAATAGAAAGTATGATTTTAAGCATAACAGCTATCTTGCAAATAAATATTTCGCGACAAATAAATAAATAATTAAAGTGAAACCCCCACTCTTCTTGATTACAAAGCTTATTTAACTCAAAATAGTATTGCAAATAGTCACTCACCCTTTGGTCCTGGAAAAGTAATGATTTATGCCAAGCACAAGGCAGAAAATATACTTAATTTATTCATTGCACAACCTATACACCACCTCAGGGTGGGGTGGGGGAAGGCTGGAAAAACATTGTGAGCTAATAAATTATTTCTCCTTGTTTGGAAGGCTGTCACTATGGTGTACTGCTAGTAAAGCTTATAAATGATTCTTATTCTGGAAATGTTGATAAAAAGGGGAAAAATGGGCTGTATGATTAAGCTCTGCTTATTTTTCTTTATGAAATTTCAGTAGGAAAATGGATAATTAATTAAGCTTTCATCAGAAAATGGTGGACAAGGAATGACCCTGAAAAAAATAATCTCAAATGTCCGTGATTTCTTTTTCTCTTCCTCACATGTGAAAATATGTTTTTTTCTGATTTCTGTACTCTCTTCATATTATTCTCTGTAAATGTCAGCATTTGAATAAACTTCCCAGATCCTACTCCCAGACAGACGTCTACACAGTTGACATAATCCAGATAATTCATGCAAAAATACGCAAATAAAAAACCCTTCTTGTTGCATTTGTAACACCCTTATTTCTTTTTTCTTGACCTGAATTACCCCCATATTAGCTCTCTGTTGAGCACCAATTCAAAAATAAATATTGACCCAACACTTTATTTTGTGTTGTGTAGACTTGGCAATCTACAGCCAATAAAAGCTACGTTAGAGCATCTGAACACTCAATTTAACCCTGAACATTTGCATTTATAATTGATGGTTATGTTTAGCTGATTAACAGTATAGAGAAACACTCTGAAGATTACCAGTGAATTCCACTTATTTTGTAAAATAAAACCTAAGTAAGACACTGGTTGAATTTCAATCTACCCCACGATGAGCTGGATTATAAGTAATTCCATGCAAAGGCTCCTAAATTCGTTGTTCTAAAATAAGATAAAACAAAGAGACAAAAAATTAAATAAATAAACGTAGCAAACATAATGAGATAGTGAAAAGATTATTTAGTCATTTTTAAGTAGGTTGAGTGCAGTTGCTAAATATCTTGAAGCTCTCAAAGACGCGTAATTTAACATAACACATGTATAAGTTAAAGAAAAATGAAATGGACTCAAGAATGTTGACGATGCTGGATAGATCTTAAATATTAAACTTCAAGTATTTTAACATTAAGTAATTTAAGATGAAGAAAAATAAAAAGGCCCTCTGGAGAAATATTTTTTTTCAATTTTGTGCCATCCTATAAATTTCTTTTGGAAAACTCTCCCTTATAAAAAGACTACCTGAAATAAGATTTAGTAAAAGGTAGTAACCAATAATTTAATAGTTATTGACTGGGTTTTATTTTAATTTGAGACAAAAAATTACATCAGTGTCTTCATCATTATCAAAAGCTTCAAATTTTACTGTTGCTGTAGAATGAAAACAAACAAATACTCTACTCAAGCATTTCCTTTAAATGAAAAAAGAGGTCATTTGTTCAGAAGCGATGAATGAAGCTTACGTGACTGTTGTTGATAGCTTTGAGAGTGATCTTAAACTTGAGTAAAGAAATAAGAAAAGAAAGTCTATCACATAAGAAACAGAACCACATTGGGAAATGGGTATCAATCACAATAACAACATGGAGGGTTTATCTATATCAACACAAGCAACACCAGGATTTTCTTTTATTTAATGCACGTTAAATAAGTGTATTGAGGTCAGAGTAAGTACTAACCCTGTGTAAGATGCTTTGTGTGGTTCAAAGATGATCATTAATTTTGCTTATTTGTTTATAGCTTTCCTTTCTTCCAGAAAGAAGTTTAGATGGTACAAAGATGGGTAGAGCCTGGTGTAGTGTCACTTAAAATAGATATTTCACATCTTTTTTTTCAATCTTATTCACATAGGGTTCCAGTTCTTTTTAAAACTTGAGGGTCATGGGGCTCCTAGGTGGCTAAGTCGGTTAAGCGTCTGACTTCGGCTCAGGTCATGATCTCACGGTTCGTGGGTTTGAGCCCCATGTCAGGCTCTGTGCTGACAGCCAGCTCAGAGCCTGGAGCCTGTTTCAGATTCTGTGTCTCCCTCTCTCTCTGACCCTCCCCTACTCACTCTCTTTCTCTCTCTCTCTCTCAGAAATAAATAAAACATTTTTAAAAATAATAAAATTTGAGGGTCAGGATCTGGGGCCTCAAGTGTACAGAGAAATGAGTGCCTGGGGGTTTGGCCCGTGGACCGGGATGTTCTTAAAACAGGTGCAACTACCGCTGGGTCAGGCTGGGCAGAGGTTGGAATAGCCCTGGTGGACGAGTGTGTCGACCCTGCCCACGCCCAACCGGATCCCGCACCCCAAAGGACATCTCATCACTGACGGAATGCGTAACTAGTAACTAGTGGAATGCGAGCCTGGCCTTGGTCAACACGCTGCTTCCCAGATGCTTACATTCTTTGAGAATCAGCTTCGTGATTCTCCCCATATCGTCACCTACACAGCCAAAAAAAAAAATTTCTTTTATTGGCTCAAAATGACCTGATTTAAATTGAATAATGATGGCATCAACTGCATGCTAATGGCTAGTAAAAAAAGACTTAGGTAAAAACCAACAGCAATAAATTTGTTGCTTTTGTTTCTTCTTTGAAGGAAACAGAATTGCCAGGAGAGAGGGGAAATTAAATATCCGTGCATCCATTTTACAAACTGTCTTTTTAAAAATACAAATGCTCTCCCAACATACAGCATGTCTGCAACTCATGATAAACAAACATTTTTTTTTGCTTTAATATAGTTGGGCATCAGGAAGGTGGATAAAGAACATAACACATGTAATGTATAAGTAAAATTTCACAATTAATAAAAAGCTGTGCAGAGTAGGTAAAAGGCCTCAGGTATCTAGAATATATTTACTTAGTTTAACACCCAGAGCTACGGAAAACATAGGTACTTCTCCATGTTGAACTTGACTGAACTTTTGGTGAAGGCCTAAGGCTTCTGGGACATTCTGAAAGGGTCTCGAGATATATCCACAAGCATGTATATAGAGGAATCACTTTCAGAATGGTTCTGATCCTCAGAAGAAAATAAACATATATTTATTCCCTAGAGCCACATGTACAAAGGACCTCCTTGCTTATATCGGTCCTGCTCTAACTTGCTTCTGGTGTATTTTCAATACCATGGGCCACTTTCATTTGTTCGTCTCACTCCTGTATTCACATAGTTTTATCCTCCCGTGTGTTGTATTGTGAAGAACCTTCCAACTAATTACACAATAAGGCATTTCCTCTCTCCTGGATTTTTCTTCTTTCTTTTTCTTTTCTTTTTTTTTCCTTCATGTCCACTAAGGTTACATTTCTCTTCTATCAAATTAATGCTAAATTTGTAAAATAAAGGACTAAAGATGATTGAAATGAATTTTGTGATATAATACATTCCTAGTCTCTGCCCTATCCCAGTACCCATCTTTCTCCCCCTCTCCTCAGGCTTAGCATATTTGTCAGTTTCTTGACTTGAGATTGTGTGCCTACAGGGCAGATGTGATGTACTGCTCCATCATTCTGCATGGCTCAGAGCAGGATGTTGGTGCTTACAGAAATGCTAAACATAATACCAATAATAATTGTATGTAGTGCATTCAGAATACGTTCATTAAATAACAGTTATGCAGTAGCACGCTTTGTGCCTTCCCAAGAATATAGATGAGTGTGTCTGTGTGTGTGCATGTATGTGTGTGTGTGCATACACGTAAGCATGTGCCCCAAAATACCCCAGCACACACACAAACTAATTCAGGGCAAAACCCTTTTCCCCTGTATTTCTATATGCCTTTTTATTGTCGTACAGAACATAAAATCTCTAATTATTCCTTATGTATTATCAACATGCCGTATGTTTCAATAGCGTGTCGAGCTTTGTACAGACAGTATAGGAAAATGGTTTGGGGTAATGACTCTGCACAGAGCTAGCTTCAACAACGTTTGTAAAAATAATTTGGCCTTGATTTTTCTTTTTTAGTTAACCAGATTTAATTGAAGTAAAAATAAGCATGCTCTCAAACGAATGACTTACTAATTAGTGAACAATAGTGAATATAAAAGGTTTCACGACAGTTAATTCTTATTTTTCTTATTAATTCTTAATGCGTTCCATGTGAAGCACAAATACAGGTCTTCAGATGGTTCTTTAAAACTATCTTATGGGTAGTCAAAACAAAATCAGAATCCATGCACTACATGCCCAGTAATTGACTTGATGGGATAAAATATGGTTTACAAGATCTGGAATCCATTAATTAGAACTTGTGTAGGATTTTGGAACTGAAAACATGAGAGTGGCATTGTCTCTCTTCTTTATAGAACTGGTGTTTTAAAAATCATCTGAGGTAGATATTTTTGAGGCTTCATGCTGCTTCCATAACTGGAGGTAGGAAATTGGGGCTTTTAAAATTATATTTTTTGTGTTCCTAAAAGGAAGTGCTACCTTACTTCCACCTGGACATAACTCTTCACATTTTATTTTCACAACCAGAACAAAGGCTGCTGTGCATAGTGGTTCAGTTGCTCCAAAGCGAACCCATCTGATGCTGCATGGTTCTGTACTAAATGGACCTTAATTTGGTCTGAAAAGGAAGGTAACCCCATGCAAGAATATGGCAAGAAACATAAAGAAGCTAGTCTTCAAGTGAAAGAATGTGGGATGTATAGAATATTGCAAAATTTTAAGATGCAAGTTTTATTTTAAAAAATGTTTAATAAAGTCTTATGTAGAAAATGTATTCGTAAGCATCCCACATAAAGTATTTCATTTAGTTCGAATAACATTCCTGCAATGTACACATTAATTGTCTTAATGCTATAAAAGAGGAAAGCTTTAAAGTCAGAAAGGGTATAACTCTTTCCCAAGATCCCACAACGGCTAAGGTGGAGAATAAGCATTCTCACCCAGGCAAATAGGATCTCTTCTATGCTTAACCACTTCTATGACTAATATTTAATTATTGATTTGGCCAATACAAACGAATTGACTTTCATTACTGCTATAGGTAAAAAAAGATTTTAAAAACTGAAATGAATACTGGATATTTTGGGATCTCATAATATGACTTATTTCTTTTTGCATTAAAATGCAGATTAGTAGTTTGCAACAAGAGAAGGGAAGAAATTTCAAATCCTTTCCTTCATTTTTAATAGCTTTGATAGAATAGAATTTGAAATGCTAAGTGAAATGTTTGTGAAGAACAGTGGATTGATGAACAGATCTGTTTTTCATTAATATATGTAATTTAAGACTCCTGCAAAAAAGACAAAGTTGAAAAAACCAAGCTTCAGTTTCTCTTATACTAGCCACCAATTTATTTTTCTTGTGCTTTCATTTCTTTTATAGCTAAGGGCCAGGAAGCATTCTGATTTGCTTTGCTGGGTGACTACAGCAATGGCAGTGAGTAAAACAGTCTGAGTACAGCTCTCAGGTGGTAACGGCCACGATGAATCCTAGCTGGACTACAGATGGTAGCTCCTCTTCAGAGAGGTATTCTTCCTTCTCCTATGTAGGAATGGAAGAGCCCGAATTATGACAATGAACCTAGTTGCATTCTTGGTTGAGCACATAAAATAAAGAAAAAGCTGGAGTATATTTTGAAACAGTTTGAAAAACAATCAACTGTCAAAATATGGCCTGCTTCTTGGAATTTCCTGCACCATCCCGCTTACCATTCAATGCAATCCTTAGCCTTTTTCAATATCTTTGTATTGTAAGCCTATGTGACTCTCTACAAATTCATGAAATTTACAGAAGGATATGTCCGAAGGCACAAAATGAGCAAAAATATATAACCACACAAAACCAGGACAGACACAACACAGAGTAAGCCAGTAACATGAGTGAGAAGACCACAGTCTAAGTGTTGTATCTGTTCTGTGTGACATTCAGTGAGCCAGTGCTTGTTAGTCAAGGTTTATTTTTAAAACCCTCCTGGCCTCTGTCTCAGAATTCATGTCCCACGCATTATTTGAAAATGGAAGTTCATTTTAATTCCAGGGAAATCAATATAAGGAAGGGCAATTGAATTCTACAGGTGTAGCATAAGCTTTTATATGACAGAAGGTTATTATTAATGACCATCATTTGTGTCTTAAGATCCTATACCAGGGATCAAATGGAGGAAGAGACAGGTGAAATCTTCTGCCTGCAGAGGCAAACCTGGGTAATCTTTGACAATATCTGATTAGTCTTAGGCACTCTTCCACTCTTATTCTGTGTCCCAGAGGCCTTTTGGATTTATATTTCTGCAACTATACTTTCCAGGGTAATGACCATATATGCCAGACCCTCAGCTTACTAAATAGCAACAATTACAATGTTTGTAATTATAATGATCACGGTAAGAAATATTGAATGAGTAGTTTCTATGCATCAAACACTTTTCTAAGGGCTATTTGACCTCTTATTTTATACCATAGTACTATGAGCCAAATGGTTTTATTACACCATTTCGTGGCTCAAAGATCTAACTTTCCTAGAAAACCACATATGAAAAGGAAAATAATCAATTCACATAAGTAAATGGCTGATAACTATCAGCAATAACTGCAATGAAAATACACATGATACCTTAAAAGACCCCCTAAATGATACATTTTCAATCAATAAGATAAATAAATTAGAGAACATTTTTCAGTGGTCAAAGAAAAGACATTTGAAAATATCAACATCCATTAATGATTTAAATAAAAAAATCAGAGCCACAAAGAATAGAAGGGAACTTTCTCAATGTGCTAAAAATCATCTACCAAGAGCTGCAACTAACACCATATTTAATGGTGAATGTTATATTAGACAGCGTTCTCCGAGAAACAGAACTAATAATATAAACATATAGATAGATAGATAGATAAATCATGATGATTAATAGAATGATAGATGGATAGATAAATGCATTAAAACTAAAAGTAATTGACTCATGCTCTATGGAGACTAGCAAGTCCCAGGAATTGCAGGTTCAGTTGGCAACTTAGAGATCCAGGATTGCAAATGGTTTAGTTCTAGTCCAAATCCTAAGATCTAAAAACGAAGAGAGCCAAAGATGTAGTTCATGTCCAAAGGCCGACACAAATGAGATCCAGGAAATTCTGAAGTTTTAGTTCAGGTACAAAGGTAGGGAAAGCCTATATCAGTTTTAAGACCATTGTTAAAACCATTTTGTCTTGAGTGGAGAAGGGTCAGGTTTTTTGTTCTATTCAGATCTTTAACTGATTGGAGAGGACAATTTCCTTTATTCAGTCTACTGACTAAAATGAAATCTCATTCAAAAACACCCTTACAGAAAATCCTAATATAATGTTTGACCAAATATCTGTACACCTTGTGGCCCATTTAAATTGGCATGTGACAATTAATCACTACAGTGAGAAGCTAGATACCTTATCCCAAAGATCCGGACTAAGGCAATGATGTTGTCTCTCACCACTGCTATTCAACAAGTTACTGGAAATCCTAAATAATTTAGTAAGACCAGAAAATAAATTATAAACATACGGATTGGAAAGGAAGAAATAATGTTGTCTGTATTCACAGATGACATCATTGTGTGTGTAGAAAACCCTAAAGAATTGATGAAAAAAGAATCCAAGAATTAATTTTTAAAAAGTGTAGCAATGTTGCAGAATACAAAGTTAATATACAAAGGTCAGTTGCTTTCTTATATGCCAGCAATGAACAGTGGGAATTTGAAATTTATAAAAATATCTTTTATGGTCTCACCAACAAACAAAGAAAAAAATATTTTAAAAGGTATATATCTAACAAAATTATATAATAGAATCTGTTCTATAGTATATAATCGCTGAGGATCTAAATAAATGGTGAGATAGTACATGTGAAGAAAATAAAAATCAGTATTGTTAAAATATCATGTCTTTCTCAATTGATCTATATTCAAAAATGTCTCAGTTAGAATACCAACAAGTTATTTGGCTTATATAAAAAGGCCAAAGACTTAGAACAGATTTTATAATACTGAAAAAGAGCAAAGTTAGATGAGTCATACTACCCAATTTCAAAATTTACTGAACAGTTAAGTAATCACGACTCCACGGTATTTGCAAAAGAAGATACCTGGATTAATGTAAAAAATAGAGAACTCAGAAATTGATACTCACAAATACAGTCAATTGACCTTTGACAAAAGAGAAGAAGCATTTATTTTCAGTAAATAGTGCTGAAACAATTGGGCATTCATACCTTTTTTAACATGAGCTTAAACACAGACCTTATAGCTTTCACAAAAATGCAAAATAGACCATGTATGCAAATGTAAAGTGCAAAATTACAAAACTTCTAGGAGAAAACATATGTGACCTTGGGTTAGTAATGATATTTTAGATACAACACAAAAGCGTAATCCATGAAAAAAATTGCTAAGTGAAAGATTGTTAAAAGAATAAAAAAACAAGCTATTTGTTTTAAGACAAGAGTTGCATAGCTCATCTATAATAAATTGTATTAGAAATATGTGAAGAACCTTAAAACTCAGCATAAGGAACCAATAACCCAATTTTTAAAACTGGGCAAAAGTTCTGAACTGACACCTCATCACAGATGTTAGATAGCAAATACACAAAAGAAAGATTCTGAATGTCAATTGTCACTAGGAAATTGCAAACTATTACAACAGTATTCCACTGTGTACATATTAGAATGGCTAAAAGTCAAAGCTGAGAGCACCTAATGTTGGTGAGGATGTGCAGCTCTCATTCTTTACTAACAGAAGTAAAAGATGTACAGGGGCACCTGGGTGGCTCAGTCGGTTGGGGGTCCAACTTCGGCTCAGGTCATGATCTCACGGTTTGTGGGTTTGAGCCCTGTGTCGGGCTCTGTGCTGACAGCTCAGAGCCTGGAGCCTGTTTCAGAGTCTGTGTCTTCCTCTCNTCAGCAATTTCTTCCAAAGCTAAGGATGGTCTTTATATAAAATCCAGCAGTCAGGTTGGTAGGCATTTATCCAACCAATTTGAAAACATATCCACACATGAATGTGTATAGCATCTTTGGTCATAATCACCAAAATTCGGAAGCAACCAAGATTTCCTCCTATAGGTGAATGAATAAACAAACCATGGCATGTACATACAATGGAATATTTATCATTGGCTACTAAAAAGAAATGAGCTTTAGGATGCTTAGGTGGCTCAGTCAGTTAAGCAACCGAATCTTAATTATGGCTCAGATAATGACCCCAAGGGCATGGGATTAAGTCCTGTGTCAGACTCTATGCTTAGCTTAGATTCTCTCTCTTCCTCTCTTTCTCCCCCACTCCCCTTCTCCTCTTCCCCCCAAATATATATATATATATATATACCTATATATATATTCTTTCTTCTTTAAAAAAATATATATATATTAATAAAAAGAAAGAAATGAGCTTTCAAACCACAAAAAGATATGGATGAATCTTAAATACATATTTGTAAGTGAAAGAAACCAGTCTTAAAATGCTATGTATTGCATGATTCCAATTATATGGCATTTAGGAAAAGCAAACAATATAGACAAACCACAAATCAGTGGTTTCCAGGATGCTATGGGGAATGTGAGGATACAATGTAACTATATTAAAAATCTAGAATACAACCTTACTGAAGAGGGTAGAAATGGCTCTGGCCTAAGTAACTTTGGATATGAGTAGAATTGGTAAAACTAAAATCAAAAGTACTATACATAGTAACTACTGTACTATCATTGACAAAGCATTTTACCTGTTGGTATGTGTGTTAGCAATTCTGATGCCGCCGTACAGGTATATTGGAAATGGACATTTAAGTAAATGAATGGATAGTAAGATACCAAGGCTCTCAAAGTTGGAGTAGAAAGATACAGGTAAGTGAAAGAATGGTCCAACTTGCCTGTTCCCCAGCTCCCCTCCAAAAAAGAGTCAGTTGCTGGTAGCTCTTCCCAAAATGTAGAGGGTTTAGTTTCACTTTCTAAAATCTCTGTTCATAAATTCTCTAAACATTCTGCTTTCCTTTATTACCATTACTATTATTTCATAAGATAGCAACACATAGGATAATAATCTTAATACAGTGGCCACCATTGTCTAAGCACTTTCTAAATATTATCTCTTTTTTTTTTTTTCTTTATAACAGCTTTGGAATGAGGTAGTGCTTTAATTCTAAGGATGGCAATACCGAGGCTTAAGAGCAATGAGGAATGTGTGGTCTCAACTAATTTAGTCATTCATTAAGTTAACACCTATTTTTGAGCACCTACCATGTGCCAGTCCTTGTGTGATTATCAGGCATCTGATGTGCAAATTTGCAGGGCTAGTGCCTCTAGAGAACCTGGAGTCTGGTGTGCAAGACAAAGGCTATCCCAGGAAACCTACCAACGTGTAATTAAAGTGTCAGCTTGTAAAGGAAATGGACCAAGTGGGGGTCTTTATTCGCTAAGTGGAGAGAGCCTTTCTGAGGGAGTCTCATTTAAGTAGAGGTACAATGGAAGCGCAGAAGTAAATGAGAGTGTAGGGACATGTGTGAGTACAGTTGACCCTTGACCCTGAACGACATGGGTTTGAATCGTGCGGGTCCATTTCTAAGTGGATAAATACGGTACAGCACTGTAAATATGTTTTCTCTTCCTTATAATCTTCCGAATAACATTTTCTTTTCTCTAGCTTACTTTCTTGTAAGAATACAGTATATAATACAGCATATGTGTTAAGCGACTGTTGATGTTATTGGTAAGGTCAACAGTGAGTATTAGCAGCGATGTTTTGGGAGGTTGTCAAAAGTTATACCTGGATTTTCAACTGTGTGGGGGGTCAGCATCCCTAACCCTTGTGTTGTTCAAGATTCAACTGTATTTCCCGCTGGAGGGAACAGACTATGCAAAGATTTTGAGGCAGAAGCCAGCACACTGTAGAAATTTTCTTTTTAATATCTTCTCCAAAAAATGAAAGATGTTTACTGTAAATATCAACAAAAATCAGAATAGTATAAGAAGAAAGAAAAAATAATCAGTGATCCCACCATACACAGAAAAAACAAACATTTTAACATCCATTCTCCTGAAATGTGACCAGCTTTCCAGAAACATCTTTTTATTTGGTTGTTTAAAATACTTATGCATGCCAGTTTAATACTCAGTGTATGGAAAAATAGAATAAGATATTTGCTTCTCCCTTCTAGCACCCCAAGTTGCGATTATCAGAGACTTAGACGTTTTGATCTCATAAAAAGCTAGTGATCCTGGCAGGCAGAGAAGACAAAAGAAGGTGAACACAGGCCCCAACAATCCTTAGCTATGCCTTGCAGACACTTCACCAACTTTGTGATGACCTCATACACTCCAGTTTGTCAATCACTGGAGTCACCAAGAGCCCATGGAGGAAGCGAGTAAATAATTATGATGGTTACTTATGCCTAGTTACTTATTTACCTCTGCACCTCTAGTCATGAAATTCGGGTCCCCCTTAATAGGAAGAGTATATGCACAAATCATATAACCTATGGGAAGTTCAGGAATGAGTCATTCCATCTGATTTTAGCACAAGAACTCAGCATACCTAAAATTATTAGCTAGACAGACTCAAGGTGGGAAAGAAGTTTAAATACGTGACCATTAAAGTGTTGGCCTAAACTTAATGTCTTAGCTTACAAGCTAGCAATATATTCTACCTACATAATGGAAGAGGAAAGAGAGAGACAGAGACAGGAGAGGTCGGGGAGAGTATATTGAGAATCTGGAGAGAAAAAGAGACACTCTCTTGCCCCTTCAAGCAAGTGTAAAAGAAATGAAAGCTAACCCTCATCAATCAGAAGTAGAACATTGATCATTAACTAGGTTGTAGTTTCTCTGTGACTCAGGTTAACCTTCTAAACCATGTCCCCAAAGTCCTGACTGGGAGAACTTCATGTTTTTCTCCATTACCCGTGCTTTACTGCATTTATTCCAGTAAGCATTCTGAAAAGCATGGTCACTAAATACTGGTTGGCCCATTCAGTAATTCTTAGCTAGCTAGAGCTGTCCTGGCCTTTGAGACGCTGTCCCCTTCCAGCTTGAGAATGAGGCCCTCTGGAAGAGGCAGGGAGGGTAGATTGGCTTAGTAGTCAGAAACTGACAGTCATAGAATGAAGGGGCAAGGGGGACCCCTCAGAAGCTCATGGGGACCTTTGTGGGAGGATTGGCAAAGGAGAACACATTTCAGGAGGCCTGTGGGCATATCTCCACAAAGAATACAAACAGAAGGGGAGAGAGAGGTGGGCCGGAAGGAAGTCCACACTTTGAGTTATATGTTCCATTAGTTCTGATTTGGCATTCGGAGTCTTTCCTCTATATTGTGTGCCCATTTGCTCTCAACTTTTTCATATTTATACCATTCGGGGCATCATACACTCCATGATTAGTCGGCATGGGCAAGGTTCAATCTGGAGTGATCTGTATGCGTTTATATTGTGAGCTGCTCCCTAATTGGTTTTCGCCCAAGTAATCCCACAGAGAATAAGCTTACGTGCTGAAAAGGGCTGAGGTGAGGAACAGGGTGAAGGGACAGTGAAGTCTTTCCCTGGCCTTATTAGGAATGCTATGAGCATCTGCGTTAAAGAGGGGAAAGAAAAGTCCAAATTTCTGAGACTCTCTGAAGTCATGCATAAGCACAGAGTATACATCCCCAAGGGCACCCAACAAACTAGGAACAAAACCATCTTGAGGGGACTGTCTCCCTTCCTGTGTGATACAGTGGCTGGTATAACATGGATCGAATGTCAGGCTCAGAGGGGGCATGTGAAGAGAAGGAGTTGGAAAAATAATTAACACTGAGAAAAAGTAAGCATTTGTTTCAGCTCTAGAAACATGGGATTTTGGAAGGAAGATGCTCCAAGCGAGCATCTTCATATGTGTTTAAAAACGGGGATGACTAAAATCAACTCTATTTCTGATTGATTCTTGTGATTGTTGTTTTTATTTCCCACGGGTCCTTTAGCTCTGTTGATTCATCTTGAGCACCACGTCCATTTGGCAGGTGTATGTAGTACGTATGTATTTTTCTGAGCGTAGTCCGTCTCGTCGTAAAAGGGAATGAAACCCTTGTAGGTTTGTGAATAGGTTTGACTAATATTATTTAAAGGTGAAAATATGGAGGCATTATTTCCAAGTTTGAAAACATGTGATGAAAGTTCACCTCCCTGCAAGAAATACTACATTTCCATTTACATAAATATTGCCACTGTCTTTACTCACTGGAAAAAAATGTCTATTTTTCCCTTGCCATCGTTAGCTGGGCTCGTGTCTCGATTAGGATAATTTGTCTCAAGTGCACTACGGTATAGATAACACATTGCGTAAGAAGCCTGTTTGCTCTATATTTTCTGCTATCGAATGAGAATGCTGGGCTTGGTCACAGTGCCTGTTTTAAAAGTAATTATCATTCCTCAAGTCCAATTCACTCCCAGAAAAGGAATCTGGATTGAGTCTTTCTAAATCAGAAAAAAAGACAGTGGTGCAATTGTTCATCCTCTTGGGGAATATGCTTTTCCTTAACTGCATAAAGCAACACAAAAACTTCCATAAATAATTACAGTAACAACATGCTATGCCAAGTAAATAAATTAAAAAAAAAACACGCACTGTGTATTTAGAATTAAAGAGGGTGTTAAAACAGCACTTTTTAAAACTCTGCATCAGAGCACAAAATGAAACCACCAAAAGAACTTGCTGGAATAAAAATAGGTGTCATGCAGTATGAAATCTCACTTTGAATGATCTTATTCTCCTGCTTATATGTCAAGTGACTTATTTTATGATGGTTTAAAGAGAAGAGTCATATTAAAAAAAGAAAGAATATTTTTCTATGAAGAATCTTATAGGCTCAAAGGCCGTTTCACTTAGCTCAGTCATCTAGTTTATTTTGCATTAGAGGAACTTCTCATTTAATTTGCCAGTCCATAATAGGTAACTTTTTCAATATGGAGCTAAAGGTCACTATTATATGTAAGGAAAATTAAGCCGATGTTCTTCGTTGCCTTACAGTTCTCTTAGTTCAACTACTCCAATAAATGAACATGTACAACAAGCCGAAGGGCTTTTTATTACAAATTTAATTCATTTCTCTAGACAACTGTGAAATTTGCCATTGACATTAGTCATTACCCCAAGGCGAACTAAAAGATGATCTCAGTTAATAAATGATCCTTAACAAGGAACGCTCCTATCTCCTGTGATATTGGTACAGGCACATTTTATTAATGCAGGACTCGCTTCCTGCCAGAAAAACCAGCATTCACAACTATTTGGTGTGCTTGTTTCCTCTTCCTGCTCCTGATATTAATAATTATGCAACGGGATAATTAGCAACACAAAGAGACAGTACTCTGAGCTTGAAGCTAGATTTTCAACACGTTAACCTTCTGGGAAATAAAGAACAGAAGCAAAGAGTCTAGCCAAATAACCAATGCAGGTTGATTTCACAGTGTGTAAAAGGCTAATTATCTGTGAAAAGTCTGACCTCAAGTAACAAAATTACAGAAATGTGCAGGCATTTTATTTTAAATAAAACTCAGAGGCACCGCTTCATATTCTAAAGAAACCTGATTAGCAAATGTAGGAAAGGAACTATTGGGTGCTTAAAACAAAACTAAACTCTGAAGGAAATGATGGCAACTGGAAATAAATCCTAATGAGCAACCCAGACACCTGATAAGGTAGGGTAAAATAAATAAATAAATAAATAAGCAAACAAACAAACTCCCACTTCCTTTCCCTACCCCCAACAAACAGCCATTACATGGAGGAAAAAAAAATACACACACACACTCAGTATGTGACAGAAGTAGGTTAAGTGTATTTTGTTTACTGGAGACAGGCTACAATAAAAAGCAGAAAATATTACTACTTCTTTACAGATACCATATGTAATTCATTCTGATATAGGAATATTTATCCACTAGCAGTAATAACAAACCACAATTTTTGTCATGAAAAAAATAAATTGTATTTGCAAAAAGCAAACACATTACAGAGTGTGTAAAAATGCAATATTCCCATTTTCTACTCAGAGTTCCAATTTATTGAAGTAACAGAGCAGAAAATGCACTGACAGCTGTTACATTTTATTGCGAATTAGTATATACGTTTTATATCCACTGAGCAAATGCATGATACATTGTATTCCAGTAATTGCCACTGGCTTTCCAAATGGAAACCGAATGATCTTAGTGCAATTACACTCAGGAGAGTACATAGAACAGCCTCCAGTTCTACATTATAGCACTTTAACAATACTAATATTAAGTATACTTTCTGTTTTTTAAGAAAAAATAAAAGATTCAAAGGGTCAAGCTGGATTTTTAAAATATCAAAAAGTACGACTCAAATGGCATCCATGGGGCCTCTCGGTGATCCCAAATGACTATTTTTTTTTAGGTACCCCACATGCTATAATATGGCAGTTTGGAATGTCCAGGAAGGTTCCACCAAGTTTCTCCCTCACCCTCTTTGTTTATTAGAAGTATCAATATTTCACTTCCCCTGATGGCTCCTTCTCTATCCTCCCTCTTCGCAATAGAGTGTGGGGCTTTAAGAGATGGGAACAGGGGGCAGATATTGGAATACTCTCGAAAATGAGCTGTATGCTGAGTTTTCACTCTACCCCAGCAGCCCAATCAGGTTTGATTCTCTTCCTCATACTTCCCCACCACTCCTCCTGGCATGTGTGCGCTTTAGCTACCGTCCTAAGGAGAGAGCCATTTGTTTTCATAAGGGTTAACTTGGATTTCAGAGATATCTTGCTAATGCTTAGGACGATGGCTTAACAGGCAGGCACACTCCAGCGTCCTAACTGTCGTTGCAGTCAGTTCTAATGTATTAGAAGTAAATTTCTAGCATACCGTAAGGGGCCTATTTTGTTTCTTTTTGCAAACCTTGATAACACATTGCTCCCTTTCTCTTGGCCGCCCGACCGACCGCTGACAGCTTCTCCACCACCAGGCTCTTCGGTGAAGCCTTCAATAAAGCCGGCTGTCTCCTCCCCTCTAGTGGTTACCAGCCCGCCTTGCAGGGGAGGGAAAGCAGAGGCCCGCCGAGGACCCACAGAGGGACATTTGTGCAATTCTTTGAGCTCAGAGAGCAAGGGGAGCACATATAAACCAAGCAGTCTATCGGCACAGAAAATAAAATTTATCAAGCATTTAAAACAATATGTTAGTGGCGGCCACAGCTTAATCAACACTT